>NC_064670.1:80672217-80892999 GCF_943734685.1 Anopheles coluzzii | reverse complement strand
GTCGGAATTGTCCGGAGCCGTCGGAGCCGTCGGAAGCGATGGATTTATGCATATGATTATCCTCGATGGAAAGAAGCGACGCAATTTCTTTTGCGCTAACAAATCAAAGGTGGTTCTAAAGAACATACGTATGTGTAACTAACACCTTTTAGAAAACACAATGGATCACTTTTTGACCCCAATTTGAAAACAGCATCAAGCAGTCTTCTGAGTTGCACTCCTTAAACAAGAAAGGATTACGTTATGTGGAGAAAACATTCGTTTCAATTAGGTCTAACGCCGTTCAACGCTGGGTGATGTGATCTATGTGATATGATTTGGATAACGTATGAGTTGGAGTGATGAGTTCTTTCTTTCTGAGTGATGAGGCAATTTCTTTGACCTGTACATAAATGCTCGCCTCACGAGTTAACGAGCAGTACGAGATTTTACAAGCCGTAGGTTATCCAGCCTCAGCTACAGCTGTATTACCTATTTTATATCGGTTATGCGGATTAAGTGATCGAACGCTACGTATTCGGCGTTTGCAAAAGCTGCTTTGAGACCAAACGCTCCATTGGATCACCATCTTAATCTACCGGGCAGTTAAAATAAGGATGACGAATCTTTATAATCAGCTGCTGTGAGCCAAGATAAGAAAAACTGTGACATATTCATATAGCGCTATTTGTTATATATAGCCTTTATGACTAATTTGATTCGTAAGTATCCACCCATCCAGTTTGCATTATGGACCATGTATAAATATTTTCGTGTTCGGCCTGTTTCCATGTTTTTTTGAAAAGAGTTTTGCTATACCAATACAATCGTCCAAGTTAAAAGAAAAACCACTTGTCACACAGCAATGTATATTCACACCTACATCCTAAAAAGAACAAAGGTAAATTATTGCTTGATAGCGAAAAATTAACGACGGTACTTATCGTCACTCAAGTGTCTCACTTTGTGTGGCGTGTAAGGTTTGTTGTAGAAAATGTTGTAGCCGCAAGCGTTTTTATGCGATTATTAAGAGGAATGACTATTTGTCACCATAAAGTTGAATGAAGGTATCACGAATTGTGATTACATTGATACATTGATACAGTCATTTTCGGGATTGGTTCAACCGCTTCAGTTCTGAACAAACTTGATTTAGATGATCAACCTCAACTTTTATAATAAATTGACGATCGGATGTTTAATTTGGGAGTACGTAATTATCTGCAAGTAAACGAGGAATATTTTACCAGATGCAATCAAATAGGGCATTATATAACTTAGTTTATAACGTATAAAGCGCTTCTGAATTTGATAATTTGCAATGTTTACACAGCAAACGATTTTATAAACAACAATGGTGCTATGCTGTCAATTTGCACAGTGGTATCACAGATCAACCAAATCAGTTGGCGCGATTATCCGGGCCCGTACCCGAACGTTCGTTTTTAAACATAATAAATAAATACCGCTTAAGCGAAGAAAAAGATATTCCTATCTATTTTCAGTTATTTTCTCTAATATCTAACTTTCAGTAGGAAAGACAAAAGCATCAACACATTGGGAAAGTCTGCAACCGAATACGATTTAAACGCCATAACGATGATTTTTTTTTCAAATGTGAAAAATTTCATGAAAATTTATGCGAAATATTTCAACCGCTTCAAACCCTTAGGCGCCGATGGCTATGCTAGCACCTAAATTTAGCACACAATCATGCCCGAACAAAAAAAAAGATGGCCGACACCTGCCGTACTTTTTGCTCACTTGCATCCAAGTTGTGTGCAAGCAAAACTTGTAGGGCCTTCTCTACTCTTTAGCCGCAGTTATAATTATAGCACCCCACAATTATAGAGAGCAGGTATAACATTGCAAATTATAGCTTACTAAACACCTAAATTTTGAGATTTTATTTAGAAAAAATCCACAAAAATTTAAAATCTACTCTACTTGAAAGCGAGCATCAATGGATTAATGGCAGCTACTGAAGAATTGCACAAGGTTTGTGGTTGTTGATATGTTGCGGACAAATCCGTGCTGATTCGGACTGAAGTAATTGCGGGCAGAAGCCAGTAACGGTTCATATACAAGCAGCTCAAGCACTTTCGCAGCGTCACACGCTTTATGTAATGCCGGGATGGTTAGAAGCCTCATTCTTGCAGCCTTTCTTATGGATTGTTGTTAACCATGAGACCTTTCAAGAGACAGAGAAGGCGATCTATGGCGCGGGTGACAGACGAGATATAAATGATCGGTAGCATGGGTTGAAGTGCATCAGCAAATGTGTTAGTAACTGCAGCATGAAGGGCCTCGGGGTGCATGTTGTCAGGAACAAAAGTGTCCTCAAAACGTGTAGCAAACAATTCGCACATATCTGGCAAGCTCGGTTCCCATTGTAGCAGATCAAACCTGGGAAACCGGAAGATTTGCGCTTATTGTTTGCGTAGCTCCAGAAGCGTTGAGGATGCACGCGCAGCTTTTTTTATATATTACTTAGGTACAGTATCGGACATTAAGATAGGACCCTGGTTTTTTCAACGCACCGTGCACTTGTTTTACCACGTTACTTGTGTTTGTGTGTGTGTGTGTGTGTGTGTGTGTGTGTGTGTGTGTGTGTGTTTGTGTGTGTGCGCGGGTTTGTGTCTGAAAAACGTAGCTTGCCATTATGTCATATTGCGTTGAAAACATTCTGATGATGTGTGTTATCATGTGAAACAGCGTGCGTTCACACTTGGATAAAAGCTAAAGTTTGCATCGACAGCAGCGCTTGTTCCTCGGACGAAAACGCAGGTGTGCTGGTTGATTAATGTGCATGCGCAGCGATGCGAAATGGACACGCGCACAATAGCAATGAACTCGGCATTTCCTCACAGGTGTTTCTCCAGTGCACGCCACTTAAAGGCCTGCGTGCATCTCTGCGTTGAACGTTGTGTGCGCATGGGAAACTTTGTGCGTGCATTGAGCTGGCGCGCAGTTGTTCTTTTCAATGGGCGTTTTGTTTCATGAGCACGGCAGTATTCTGTTCTCGATTTAAATGGGTAGACACTCACTCGCTTACCCATTGATAGTTTTTATCCATACGCTTTTTTCCAGGCAGAGCTCGGGATCAGTCGTGTCAAAGTTTTTAACCAATGCGTTCTTAACGGTCCAAGCTAGCAATGTTAGTAACAATGGGTCGAGGTAAACGTTGTACCGATTATCAGCGCCATATCATTAAGCGAATGGCGGCTGCTGGCATTAAGCGCAGAACGATCGAGTTCGTGATGGAACGATCGCGCACTTTTGTGGCAAACGCGCTTCAGACTACCAAAACGAGCTTGGACAACCGAAACGCGCTTGGACAACCGAAACGCGTAAGTCAACCGGACGTCCTCAGAATACCACGGCGAAAGAAGACCGTAAAATTGTTAATATATCGAAAAAACACTGATCGCGAGGGCAGTGGTCCTGCTTATTACATCAAAAACCTAACCCAAAACACAAAAAAACTACTAACAAAACTATCTGAAACGACCTACTTGTGAAACAAACACACACATCAATACACATTCAAACATACATACACACACACATGCACACACACACACATGCACACACACACATACACACACATGCACACACACACACAAACACAAACACACAAACCACACATAAACCTGTCCCAACGGGTGCATGCTGCGTTGAAAACACTAGGGTCCTATCATTCTGTCCGATACTGTACTCACCACAATTTCGTCTCTCAGTGCAAAGGAAGCTCGAAACACTCAAGTGAGTGCCGTAATATTCTCGCATTAGTACATTAGCGCACATGTTACTTAAAGACAGTGCAACTTGCCGTTAAGCGCTCCTAATATAAAAAATGTGTACGCATTAGTTCACTAATTTAAGTTAAGTTATCCGATAACTTAAAAACATAACATACTGATATTTAATAATGATAAATTTTTTTTTATTCAGGAGTAACGGTCCAAAAAGGCCATATTGCTAATAATAAATGATTATAATATTAAAATTTCCTGAACTGTTCCTATTATTTTGGCGTATGACTTTTTGGTTTTTTACATTTCTTATCATTACTTTTTTGTTTGTTAACTTACCAACAAACTTTGAAAACACCCTTAAAGCAAACAGTCTAATAGTGCTATTATGAAAGTTTGGTAAAGATTGATTCACCTTGGGTAATGAAATATGATAAGTGAATAATAAATAAATCAGTGGTTCTACACTGGTTTATCCTACACTGTGTAACTTCAGTGGGAGTATTTTTTTTTACATTAAGTTCGAACTTTAAAGGTTATGTTATTCGTGTTCACAAAATGCTCTGTTGCGCGGTCCACTTCGGCGCAAGCCTTCCTGATTGAGACGACTCTGGACAAATCGAAGTTTATCTTTAAAAAAATTAGCCACCAATTCATCGTTCGCGGACACATACCGATTGTTACACAATGATTGGAAACATTTCACCACCTTTCTTCACTTACGTAGTGGATGCTTCTGCTTCTTGCCCGTGCCAGTCCAGGAACACTGTGCTTGGAGCTGTCTGCGGAAGATCAAATCCTTTACTTCAAAGAGTCTGGCGTTAGATTCCTCCATGGTAATGCGATTGTTCTCCCATCTCAACACACTTTCAACATATGCTCGCTCTGCCAGCTTATCTTCAAATTCCACCTACTCTTCTACGCTGTCTAACATGTTGAATTGGAAATTCTCGTCATCTGTTGTCCTCTGGCGTCCGCACACGTTGTTTTCAACGTCATCCCAAGTCACCTGGAGCAGTGCGATATCTTTGTCTCGCCGAGTAAACCGCTTTTCCAGTTTGTCCACGGATGACTGTAGCTAATCTACCTTCTGGGACAGCAATGTGACGAGGTTGGGTGTCCAAATCATTGTGTAGCATATCTGCTATAAAGAACATATTATAATACACACTATCAGCTATAGACACATAGTAACACAATCTTAGGAAGCCTAACCACACTATTGTAACACATTCATTACACATTCAGTAAAGCAGATTATACAATATCAACGCAACCAAAAAAATTCAGGCCACACCGGTCATAAAAAAATCAATTGTGACACACTTAACACAACTAACCGAAACGTACAACATAAGCAGGAACAGTTTATGCATTTTAACCCAAAGCAGGAACAGTATAAGCATTAAACCCAAAACAGGAACTTAGTGACAAACACCATTGGTTTTATCAACAAAAGACAAACGAAACCAGCTTAATGAAAACAATAACTTTCCAACATACAACCCTGAACCATAGGTGCGAAACCTTTAACTTTATTTGAGTATAAATAAAACCAACTCCGATCATGGCAGGGCAGATTCGTTCGGACTGTCAGGATAGGATTATGCCCATCCAACATCTATCGACTTCTCATTTGAAGAGTTTAGGTATGTCCCCCTGCCCAAGGTAAAGCCTCTAAACTCCAACGTTTCCAGTAAGGGAAATCTCCTAAAGGCCGGGCTACATTGATCGTACTCCGTGGTGTAATTTTGATATTCACTAGCGCATCTGGCGGCGGCTGGTGGAAGCTTTTTTTGGTCGTCGGGGGAATGGTCGTGTTGGATCTCAAAATTTATTAGTTTTTACACCGTTTTTGATGCGAAAACGGCTGAAATACTTGCACAATATGTTTGTCTATCATTTAGAAAGCTTTTTCAGTCCAGTTAAAGTAAAAATATAGAAAAATAACATATTTTCTGGAGCGGCTCCACATTGTTTAGCAAAATGCTTCGGTCAGCCGCCGCCAGATGCGCTAGTGAAAATCGAAATTACACTTGCGAGTACGATCAATGTAGCCCGGCCTTAAGGGTTTCTGTGATCGCCTGGACGATCAAATGTCGAAAATCCGCATCGAAACCGTATCCACCACAGTTCTGCTTATTTCGGCAAACGATGACCTTCCTCAAACGATGTTTGAAGGCCACCCTGGCCAACGCGAGTTCAAAGTTAATACATGGCAACCGTCCCAAAATCGAACAAACCGTGACTACCTCAAAGCATATCATAATTGGTTCCGTTTTGGAAAATTTGGCCAGAACACGATTCGATAGTGACTCTGGTAATAACGCTGGCTCCAAAGTCGGTGCTGCTTCTAGGTCAACCACGGTAAACCTCGAAACATTAGAAGGTGCAGCTCGACACGTGGCTGAAGCTGATGACGACGGTGATTTTGACGGTCCAGCTGAAGATGATCATGGTTGGGGCGGTGCAGTTGATGATGATGGAGGTTTTGATGGTCTAGTTGATAGCTTTAGGGGCCCTGTTGATGATGATGGTGGTTTTGGCGGTGCAACTGATGATGATGATAGCTTTAACGGCCTAGGTGCTAGCTTTAGCGACCTAGCTGATAGCTTTAGCGGCCCAGCTGATGATGATGGTGGTTTTGGCGGCCTTGTTGATGATGATGGCGGTTTTGGCAGTGCATTTGATAAAGATAAGTTTAGCGGTCTATCTGATGATGATGGTTTTCCGCGCATTGCCTCATTCATCGTCGACATCATTCCAGCTGATAGTGTTGCATGCTGTTGTGCCCATAATGGTTTTAAGCAACGGGTTAGACAGGCAAATGCCATGGAGATTTGCCCCCGTTCCGCGCAACGGTACGGAATGCGTATTTAAGCACGGGTTTATTTTGCGAATTCTCCCTCTTCGTATTCTTCCGTTTTAACAACGAAAATTTGCTTTACCCCATTCTGTATGTATCTTTTTTGTATTGAACTCAATGCTGTAGGTACTAAATGTTACCCCTCACTACAGTGTCGATAACCCTGAACTGATCTGAAATCAACCTTTTCCATGGTTGCCCGGCGTCTTCTATCCATTGTTTTACAGGTGCACAATTTTACCTGGTTTTTAAATCAGGTGAGCTTGAACACTCTCACATTTTATTACCTTTTCCGGTAGGGAATAAAACACAACGACATGTTTAAAAAAAGAGCAAGGAAATACGCATTTCAGGATTTTCCACATGTACTGTTCACATTATTTTCTGTTGAAATTCTAATCATGTTTGCAAGAGTATCCTTCTTTTACAAAAGTAAACCGTTCTATTTTGAACCATACCCTAAACGACACTTATAATGTTAATGCTCTTATTCGATTTTGTACTTCACAATCACACCGCTATGTAACGGTTATTTAAAAGACATTGTAAGCGAGCTCTATAAAATAATCGCCTTCAACTTGGTGTTCAAGTAGTCTGATTAAATGATTCGTAACGTGGTTGGCACACAACACCCGATTGGTCGAGCCAGAATCGTGAGGGGATAGATATCACTAGCATGTACCCGTAAGTACGTTTTTTCCTTAATATCTGTACTAATATAAAAATCTGTTACCAGCTGATCTTCCTTCAATACCAGGGTAGCATGCATGCAAGAAGGATACGCTTCAACGGGAAAGATAGAGATGAGTACTGCAATGGGCGGTAATAAGACAGATAGATAAAGATATACCTTTTTTCCTTTTTTTCAATCACATGGCACGATCAAATGGTGCCGCCATTTTATGCGCGCACCGGAACAGCACACCAATTACGAGAGTAGCTCACTCCGCGAGAGAGAGTAACTCATTATCAATACAACCATTGAAACGCGCCGCCATAAAATCAAAACAAAGCGCTCAAAAAAGTCGCACAGGCCTTCCATCATGACTACTTTTATGACAGATTGCGTCGCAAAATGTAAACATTGCTCGTGTGGCGGGTTTTGTAGTGGTGTCATTTATTTTGTTTACACCCTGTACCGCATCGTTTAGTTTTTCATTCTTAGGCCGACATGCGGCCGCGGACTTCCGCTTGCTGAAAAATGTATGGATATGATAGTTCGGGAATGTTGCCGTTGACACTTTGTATATGGGTTTGACAGCAGGTGGAATTCCGGTCCGTGTATTTTTGGCCTTAAATGTCCTAAAAGTAACTAATAATCATTTCCCGAGCTGTTTAGTACATAATTTAAATGAAACTAACATGTTTAACAACTAACAAGCTGCAGTCCAAGAAGTGCGAAAGTGACAGCTCTACAGTAAAACTACTTACAACTCGCTGAACATGTCTATGTAATCCTCGACAACCCTGTATCACGCACACAGCAAATACCTTCTCACATTATTTTGCCAGTTTTTCTAACAACAAATTATGTATTCAAGTTCAAAAGGCTGGTAAGTGTTTTTACACATTCTATTAATATGTTATGTGAGTTTTTGTGGGCTGCGAAGGGTCCAAATAATTGTCTGTTCTGTGTAGGTGTAGCTCTTCCCGAATCGTGTCCAATGTCGCCGATTGTTCAGCACAAAAATTGCAGGTTATGTGTAAAGGTATAGATTACGCTTGTATGCAAATCACCAAAATATGTTATGCTTTGTAGACTATGGATCATTTCAATGAAAAACGACGGCTGTCGCCAAGCAGAACTGCAGATTGCTCCTGAGGCGAAGGTAGCGTCGACGCCTCGCTTAACGTTGGTTAACACTTTCACCGCCAGCCTGACTGTCACAGTTTTTGAGTGAGCACGTAGCGCATGGCAAGAGAGCGATGAGAGCGACAGTTTCTCGTGCGATTGTTATCACTCTTTTGTTTCATTGCGATAAGTGGCGTAGCACATGTCGTTCTCGTTCTCTCTTTCCTACCTCATTCGTTCTCAAGAGAATCACTGAGCGTCAGATGCAAAGCTTGAACGGTGAGCAAAAGCGTCATGCGAATTTATATGACACGGCGCTTAAAGTGTTAAGCAAAACCTTGCCCGCCAGGGCCATACGCCGGTAGCGAGCCAAGCGCAGCCAGAACCTTCTGGGATGGGCTCAGCGATCGCACGGCTTCCTAGCTCGTTCCGAATAGTTCGAAAGCCAGCACCAGCAACGGAAACGGCAGCGGCAACGGTAACAATAACGGCCGAACCGGTTACAACAACCGCCCGGAATAGCACGCATACTTTTGTATGCGCACCAGGGCCAGCGCACCACCGTGGATCAGCTCGATGGGCACAGTGCCCAAGAAAGTGCACCCGATAGCTTCTATTGCATGCAAAATAACCTCTCACACTCCTGCTTCTAATCCAAGGCCGTATGCCTAACCCCATCCATCCAGCAAAGAAGCAATGCTTCCACAAAGCATGTCCAATTTCATGGACACTGTTTTAAAGAAGCTGGATGGTATAGAATTAACAATTCAGGAGGAGCGCCAGGAGCAGAAAGCGCAACGAGTAAAGCTTGAGATCTTGGAAGCTGCCGTGCAGCTGATGCAGCCTAGCCTGAAAAAGCACGGGGGCATGCTACAGATACTCAAGAACTCGACTACCACGGCGGAAGGATTTCTCAACCAGATCAGAGCCACCATTTTTGCCGAGCCGCTTACTTCCACCGGAACAGTGCCAGAAGGCTTCTGTGTGGAAGCAATGAGTACCGGAGAGCATGTCGTCGAATTTGAACAAAAATTAGCTGACAATGAATATTTTAAACATGTGGTAGATTGGTTGCGCTATCACATAACTTCAGGTAATTCGACCACAAGAATGACGCAGGCGCTGAAAGCTATATTCAAGCCGGAAGCTATCGCGGCGTGCGGATGGAAAGGCGCGAAGGGGAAAGATGCGCTAAAAGATTGTAATACAATTTGCCTACTGTTTGAAACAGTAGGCAGTACAACAAAATTTACAGTAACACACCTAGGTGTGAAAAACTTTCTTGTAACGAAGTTTAGGTATGGGGAGTATAATATAAAAAAGAAGCTTTAAATATTGCTGAAGCAAACAATGATACGGAGCAACAGCAGGAGGAACAATATTTAAAATTTAGGTTTATTTTTTTCCATTATCTAGAACTAGTGTATTGTATTTATATGTAGTGCTGTATTTTCCATTGTGGATAGGATCAGCTAGGATACGCTTTTTTAAAACGAATTTCATAACTAAAGGAGGATATGATTGTATTAGTGTTCTACCTACAGATGGACACCTTCTATTTGCTGACGACTTGAAGATATTTCTTCCTGTGTCCTCTATTGTTGATTGACAATCGCTTCAGAGCTTTTTACATAAATTTTCATCTTGGTGCTCGTCTAATGAGTTAGTGCTTTGTCCCCCTAAATGCTGTGTTGTCTCTTTTGGTCGTCCTAACAGAAAAATTTCATAGAACTACTTTTTTGGTCAAACTCAGATAATAAGAGAGTCTTCAATTAAGGACCTTGATGTTTGACTCGATGACATCCTCACATGCAACTACCAGATCAACCATGCTGTTGCTAAAGCGAACAAAGCTCTGGGACTCATAATTCGTCTTGCCTCTGAGCTGGGTTCGATCTATATTGGATTACGCTAGTCTTGTGTGGACCCCGGCTGGAGGTGCCGCTATGCAGAGACTAGAGAGAGGGCAGAGTCCGCCTGTGCCCTCTTATTGTCTCCGCTGTCGGATGTTGGGCTTGTTGGAAATAAAATCCCGACATTTACACGCGCAGTCTTCCTTCATTGCAAGCCTCCTGACCTCCAATATCGATGCTCCTTCGCTCCTCAGTTCTATTCCTATTCACGTTCCTTCTCGTCGTCTCCGCGACAGACCTCCCATTTGTATCCCCTCCCACCGTTCTGTTTTGGTCATAAAGAACCATTTTGGAGAGCTAGCGCTTTTGCGAATGGTAATTATAATATCTTTCTTTCGCGAGGTAATTATAATTACAATTACATTATAAGTGTAATAAGCATCTACTTCGTGTTTTAATGTTTATTACTTACAGGTAGATGGAAGCTGATAGATGGAAGCTGGTAGCCCTTCAGCAGCGGGAACGGGCTGTGTTTCGGCATAACTCCGGAACACCACAAAGGATCGACAGCACGGTTCGTGTAAGTGTTCGGATTGATGGAAGGTTTCTGTTAGCTGGTAGGCTTTCTATCACGTATAAGTATTATTATCTCCTTCATGTTTTAAAGTATTTTATTTTTCTTCAGGTTGCTGGTAGCTGGTAATCCTTCAGCAGTGGGAACGGGCTGTGTTTCCGCATCCTTCCGGAACGCCACAAAGGATCGACAGCACGGTTTGTGTAAGTGTTCGGATTGATGGAAGGTTGCTGGCAGCTGTATATTTATATATTTATATATACAGAGAGGCATCGTAGCAGTGATACACCTATTCGAGTACTCTTTTTGTGTTTTCTGTCACTGTGTGTCAAACTCATGGGTATATTTTGACAACTTAATTAATGACATGGATTAAGCAGAAACTGTCCCATCTCAATTTAAGTCGATTATTCGTCTACCGGGCAGCAATCAATACGAGGAGACAGGCACGATTGTTCCAAAAACAGAAACCGGGCAAAAAACGGAGTGTCCGGACTCCAGCGGTGATCCAAACGATTTATATTAATATATATCCGTGCAAATCGATTAATCGGCAACCGTCCGGTCCCGAGCTCCCTGGATAATCGACGTTCTATAAAGGTATATACGGGTACCCATGTACATATTGCCCGTAAAAATATTTATCCATTTACAGTTATGTTATATACAGGGTGTGTGGGCTAAATTTGACACCTGGCATTTGGGTTTATATCTCAGGGTTGAGTTAACGTATCGAAATGATTGATATGTCATTCGATTGCTAAAAGTTGTGCGAACAAGTATAAAAAATGTCCAGCTCCGTAAATATGTGGAACCCGTCCGAATTGTACAAGCGCGTAACGTGTGTTATGATGGTTCGTGCCGGCCATAAGAATGCCGAAATTCGGAAAAAAACAATACGGTGGCCAATGGGCGGCCGTACGTTTGGCAGCAGGATTCTGCACCATGCCATACGGCCGTAAACACGCCAATGGCTCACTGCCAATTTCGACCGATACACCAGCACTGACGTTTGGCTCCCAAACCCAGCTTCCCTGACCTTAATCCTATGGATTACTTTGTGTGGGGCACAGTTGAGCGGGACACCAACAGGTCCTGCAATACCAAAGCGGAGCTGATGGCCAGAATAAAGGCCGTGTTTGCAGCCATCCCCAGAGACATGGTTGTCCGGGCTTGCGCGCGGTTCCGGAAGCGGGTGCAGGCGGCCATCAACGCGGAGGGGGGATACATCGAATAAAAAATGCGGCAAACATGGTAAGCTAAACTTTGTAGAACATTTTTTTGAATATTAACATAAATTTTATAAAAATTCCTTTCCTATTCCCTAAGAAACTGTCAAATTTATCTCGAACACCCTGTATGTATATATAACGACGATTGCGTATACACTTTTTGCCGCTTTTTACGTTTTACATACCGTATATGTCGGTGCCGGTCTCGTAGTACAGTCGTCAACTCGTACGACTTAACAACATGCCCGTCATGGGTTCAATCCCCAAATAGACCGCGCCGCCATACGTAGGACTGACTATCCTGCTATGGGGGGGAATCAATTAGTCACTGAAAGCCAAGCCCACAAGTGGGTACAGGCTGGCCTTGACCGACATCGGTTGTTGAGCCAAAGAAGAAGAAGAAGAAGATATGTCCCAGAATTAAAAAAATAAAATTGGTTAGCCGGATACAACATGAGCTTTCGACCCCTGGTCCTGTTAAAATGAATTCTATCGCCAAAGAGCGGATGCGATACCAATTATCGTCAGAATTGTCAAATGCTCGATGTTTTACGTAGAATTTGTCTACTGGTCGAAACTGACTTTTTGATTTCGAGAACGATCGAATGAATAATCCGTATGCGATGCCAACGTTTGGTCTGTAGCGTTTTATTCTAGTTTTCAGTGGGTGGGGGGGGGGGGGGAATTAGTTAAAAACCTGGAATAAGAGGTCATTCTGTTTTACTCCTAACTATTTAACTTTGCAGTACTTACATCATAATTTGTACATGTATCCGACGCGGACCTTTACAGGGTTTCCCACGATTTATTGGTCAGTTCCCATGATTTTTTGGTGCGTTCCCACGATTTTTTGGTTGTATCCCATAGATTTTTGGTTCGATCCTATAATTTATTGGTATTTTCCGATTGGATATCAATACAATTAGACCAAAAAATTCTGGGAAACGACCAAAAAATCGTGGGAACGCACCAAAAAAATATGGGAATCCACCAAAAATTGATGGGAACCAACCAATATATCGTGGGAAACCCTGTATTTACTATCAAATCAAATAATTTATTTAGTGACTATAACTTTTCATTAAATGCTACATTACACGAACATTTGCTATATTTTGATTGAAAACTGCGTGATTCGACGTCCGAAATTAGACCCTCATTAATAGCGCATTTCGGGGACAGCCTCTAAATTCCATCGCAATCCCAATCCCAATAGCTATCGCAATCAGAATCCCAGTAGAATCGCAATCCCAAACGAATCGCAAGCTCAATCCCAATCGCAATCCCAATCGACTCGCAATCCCAATCACAATCCCAATCCCAATCCCAATCCCAAACGAATCCCGATCCCAATCGAATCGCAATCCCAATCCCAATCAGAATCCCAATCGAATCCCAATCGAATCGCAATCCGAATCCCAATCGAATCGCAATTCCATTCCCAATCAGGATCCCAATCCCAGTCCCAATCAAATTCCCTATCAGAATCGCAATCCCAATCCCAATCAGAATCCCAATCGAATCTCAAACGAATCGCAAACGAATCCCAATCGAATCACAATCAAATCCCAAACGCAAAGGAATCTTTTAGAAATTCAAATCCTACAAACGGGATCCGATCCGATCGAAATAAAAATAAAAATAAACGTTTCGAATATTGTTGATGGAACGAAAATTTTCCGTTAGACTTCCTAACTCCGGATCACTTTGGTGAGGCTGGCGCAAGTGGCAGAACAAGGCAACCACCACAGCAGCAGCACAGCAGTAACAACAGAGACGACGAGGTGCCTCCGCTATCTCCAGATGAGATTGCCAGCGGCATCAAGCAGCTTAAAAGCATTAAGTCTGCTAGCGGTGATGGACTGGCGGCCGAGCTATTCAAGATGTGACCGGAGAGGCTTACCGTCGAAATGCATCAGCTGATCGTGAAAGTCTGGGAGCAGGAGGAACTACCGGAGGAGTGGAAGCTGGGTATTATTCACCCAGTCTATGAAAAGGGCGACATGCTGGATTGCTCGAATTTGCGAGCCATCACAGTCCTGAATGCCGCCTACAAGATCCTGTCCCAGATCCTGTTCTGCAGACTTGCACCCCTTGCTACAAATAATGTCGGCAGCTATCAAGCTGGGTTTATTGGAGGCAAATCCACCACAGACCAAATTTTCACTCTACAGCACATCCTCCAGAAGTGCCGAGAGCGCCAAATCCCTACGCAACACCTGTTCATCGACTTCAAGGCGGCCTAAGACACCATAGACCGGAAGGAGCTATGGAGCATCATGCAGCGGTACCACTTCCCTGGGAAGTTGATCCGACAGTTAGAAACATCCATGAACGGGGTGCAGTGCAAGGTGAGAGTGACGAACATGCTTTCAGAATCGTTCGAATCTCACCAAGTCTGAGGCAAGGGGACGGACTCTCCTCTTTGCTGTTCAACATCGCTCTAGAAGGTGTCATGCGAAGCGCGGGCTTCGACATCCGGGGCACAATTTTCACCAGATCTCTCCAATTCCTTGGCTTCGCGGATGACATCGACATCTTCGGACGTACAACTGCGGCGGTTTGCAAAGCGTACACCCGACTGAAACGCGAGGCCGAGAGGATTGGATTGAGGATCAATGCGACGAAGACAAAGTTTCTGCATGCCGGAGGCTTTGTACTAGTGTTGGGAGATTCGGGATTCGGAAGATACGAAGATTCAATCCCTAGAAAGATTCGATCGGATCCCGTTTGTAGTATTTGAATCCATAAAAGATTCCATTGCAATTGGATTTGGGTTGGGATTCGTTTGGGATTCGATTGGGATTCGATTTGGATTTTGATTGGGATTGGGATTGCGATTCGATTGGGATTGGGATTCGTTTGGGATTGGGATTGGGATTGTGATTGGGATTGCGATTCGATTGGGATTGCGATAGGGATTGGGCTAGCGATTCGATTGGGATTGCGATTCTACTGGGATTCTGATTGCGATAGCTATTGGGATTGGGATTGCGATGGAATTTAGAGGCTGTCCCCGAAATACGCTATTAATGAGGGTCTAATTTCGGACGTCGAATCACGCAGTTTTCAATCAAAATATAGCAAATGTTCGTGTAATGTAGCATTTAATGAAAAGTTATAGTCACTAAATAAATTATTTGATTTGATAGTAAATAAAGGTCCGCGTCGGATACATGTACAAATTATGATGTAAGTACTGCAAAGTTAAATAGTTAGGAGTAAAACAGAATGACCACTCATTCCAACTTTAACTAATTCACCCTCTACGGGTACGAGTCTTGGACTATGCTAACGGAGGACGCCAATGCACTCGCCATTTTCGAACGGCGTGTGCTAAGGACTATCTTTGGCGGTATGTGCGAGCAGGGCATATGGAGAAGGAGGATGAACCACGAGCTAACTGAGCTGTTTGGCGGTGCTGATATCCTGATGGTCCTCAAAGCCAGAAGGATACGATGTCTGAGGCACGTGATGAGGATGCCGGACTTATGCCCCACCAGGAAGGTGCTCGTCAGCAACACGTTCGGCACGAGGCGTAGAGGAACGAGCTCGTTGGCTGGATCAGGTGGAGTCGAACCTGTCAGAGATCGGATGCAACTGTGGTTGGAGGACTGCAGCCCAGAACCGAGATTCCTGGAAACGGATTGGCGACCTAGCCATGTCTTCTAGACGTGCTCGTACATGAGCAGGCCAAGACGAAGAAGAAGATTTAAACAATCCTATCGCCGTTCTAGTTCTAGGAATGCATAACTTCAATACGAAACCATACAACAGTGCAGGAGAAATGAGAAAGCTCTCCTCCAAGCGAGGAAGCTCCACTGGTTGGGTTTCCCACAAACAGATGGTGCCACCAGCTATTTGCTATTTTCAGAACGCATCAGTCGTTTGCCGTCTGCTAAACGAAGTCTATATTCAGTTTAGGTTGAGAGCTTGAGTCGTTTAGAACCCGTTTAGTGGTCGTTTAGTGGATTTGTGGCACTAGGGTAATCTTCGCAGAATAAATAAGCGACGCAGAAGACGAACGTAACATCACTTTACGGTAGAAGATCCGTAGAAATCGGTATAAGATTTGCCTGATCTCACAGCGCTTCGAGTGAGCACTTAATCATTCCAGTTGAATAAAAGTTCTTCAAAACAGTTATCGATTGATCGAAATCACATTAAGGAAAACATAGGTAAAACAAATCGAACAGTACAATAAACGACTGTTACTTTGTATCGCATTCGCTCAATGCGTTGGCGACATAAATTTCGTAATTTTTATTAACGATTATCGTTAATTTTTAACGACTGTTAATTTTTAACTGCCGCTCTGGTGGTACAGTCGTCAACTCATACGACTAAACATCATGCCCGTTATGAGTACATGCTCCGAATTGACCGTGCCCCCATACGCAGGACTGTTTATCCTGCTATGTGTCAATCAATAAATCACCTAAAGGCAAACCCACAAGTGATACGGGGAGGCCTTGACCGAACACAGTTCTTTTGCAAAAGAAGAATTAATTTACCTACAGTGGATCGCCGTTTATCCGGGCTCATTGGGTCTCGACCTCGCCCGGATATGCGAATAACACGAATAATGAATCAAACGATACATTTGATGTCAAATTCTTGTTTTTTTTTAAGTTTATTTCGTGTGTTTTTCCAATGAGAATACAGTGGAGCGCCGTTTACCCGGGCTTCTCAGGACTTGACTTCGCCCGGATAAGCGAATAACACGGGTAATGAGTCAAACTATATATTTTATCACCAATTCCTGGTTATGTTTTGGAAATTTTTCTTATTTTTTGATAAAAATAACCCAGTTTTTATTAACTTCATATTTTTCCAACGAGAATATTTGAAATTTGCCATGAATTATAGTGTTTTTTGTTATGACAATGTGCTCTTATAACCGCTTTTTCAAATATCCTCCTCATAACGCTATGTCACTTATATATTGAACTTCATTTCTCAACAGCACGGATAAACGGAAAGCCGGATAAAAGGTACCCGGATAAACGGCGCTCCACTGTATTTGAAATTTGTCATGTATTAAAGTGTTTTTTGTAATGTCAATCTGCTCAGATAGAATTTTTTTTCTAATATCCTCAGAACACAATGCCTTCTTTGTATTGAACTGTCATTTCTAAACAGCACGGATAAACAGACGACCGGATAAAAGTTACCTTAATGAACAGCGCTCCACTATATTTCTTTAAGCTCTTTCACACCGGACGAATGTGACAATTCGCACGTTCGACAAACTTAGCTCGTTGCAAAATTAGTTAATGAAAAACAGGCCTTTCGTGATGATCGCGCACCATGCAGGTATGCAGAAAACACGAACTTTGTCGATTACGCGTAAAAACCAAAACTGATTAACTTTATTTAAAAAAGGAATTTTAAAACTGTGTCGGTTAATGAAAATGTTTCAACACTAGTAAACAATGTTATTTAACATTTTTTAACGTTTTTTGTTAGACCACACGTCATTTTAACAGTCAAAATCGCGAGTGCGTCGAGAGTTCGTACCTATTTTGGAATATAGAGCCACAGCCGCATTGAGCTAAGTTCGTCGAACGTGCGAGTTGTTACATTCGTCCGATGTGAAAGAGCTCTTTTGCAATTCCGGCTAATATCAGTCACTGCCTTCAGGCGTTCAGAAGGTTTAGTGGCAGTGCACACATGCAATTTAACACAATATACCTAAACATTAACATAGGAAATATATTGTTTATGTAGGATGCCGATCAACACGTCGGATGAATCGCAACCCAACGGTCAAAAGCCGAAGATTTTATATTGACCTTTCACTTTTTCTATCTGTCTCTCGCTCTAATTTGAGCGATTTTCCCCTGATGAGTGTCCCCGAGCCTCCTCGTGTGGTTGTTGTTGTTGGAAGTTGAAACCGAACCCCCTTCGTGCGCTCTCCAAATCAGACGAGGAGCAAAATCGAGTTTTTTTTGCTTGGCCGAAGCGAACGAGAGAAACAGCGAAGATGAAAAAAGAGTGCTATGAAAAAAATCTCATCCAAACGAGCACGCGCCAACGTTTTAGCCATGAGAATGTATGTGTGAGGTAGGTATATTTTGGATTGTAGTGGTGCTACGTTTCTGCTGTAAAGTTTTTTGTCATTCTGTGTGGTGTACCAAGTGCCAAGTGCAAGTTTTTTCAAGTGTTTAAGACAAGTGTGTTAAAATGTCGCAAAATTGCAGCAAAAGTGGGCATTTTTATGCAAAGTGCCGTAAAATGATGGACGAGATTGAACTCTCGTACCAGGAAGCTCTCCAAGAGGCAAACGATGGGTTTGTCCCGCTGCCAAACATGGGTAAGTAAAAAAGCAAGTGAGTGGTTATTTGTCATAACATGATATGCTTATAATATTGAACATTATATAAAAAGTGCAGTATAATTCGGTGAAAAAAATTTCGATACAAAAGCGGTCGAGCCGGTCTGGTGGTACAGTCGTCAACTCATACAACTTAACAACATGCCCGTGATGGGTTCAAGCCCCGAATAGACCGTGTCCCCATACGTAGGACTGACTATCCTGCTATGGTAACAATAAGTCACTGAAAGCCAAGCTCACTTTACTAAGTGGGTACAGCTAGGCCTTGACCGGCAGCGGTTATTGTGTCAAAAGAAGAAGAAGAAGAATAATGTTCATCGATTTAAGGGCACTAAAATAAAAATATCTATGTGCGAAACGGTGCAAGAAAAAAAACGTATTATCATACTCGGGATCTATGTGCGTGTGTCAAAAAGCCGCGGTGTGAAAAACGGAATGAGAAAAAAGCGAATAAATTACAATATATTTTGTATTTATTATCGTCATACAATTGCCTTCAATGTCGGTGTTCAGTGTGGTAAATGTGTTAAGTGTTCAGTGAATGTGTAAAAATGTGTTTCAAAAGGGCGGTCCAGTGGTACAGTCGTCAATTCGCTCGACTTAACAACATGCCCCTCATGGGTTCAAGCCACGTATGGACCGTCCTTCCGTAGCCGGACTGACCATCCGGCTGCGTGGTACTAATTATGTATCAACAGCTTAAATAGTCCAGCATGACCGCGCAGGTCGCATGCGTCAAGTAAAATATGAAGAAGTGTTTCAAAACAAAAATTAGTTTTGAAAAAACATTATTCATTTAATGTTGCCGCTAGTCGTCAAGAGCACGACCTATGAACATGCCTGTCATGGGTTTAAGGACCATATGAGCCGAGCATCCTATAAGCAGGGCAGGGCTAATTGTGTTGCACAAAAAAAAAAAAGATAAAAAAAGGCTTAGATAAGTGGCTAAGAGCAGTAGCGCAGGGTAAGAAAAGTGGTTCAGACTGGCAAAACGGATAAGGTTTCCACAGGTTCACCATGGCAAATGCCACAAGACCGGACGTGAATCGATTCTTGACTATCCGTACGAAACCAGAACTGACTATCCTGCTTCTCATACCATAAATTCTAAAAAGCCTTTAACAAATCATTGCGGTTGACAACCATCCAAGTGTAAATTAAAAACCGTGCGATCATGATCAAATACATTATTTGTTGCACTGGTCAATCGGGCAAAAATTGGTCCGTTCCTATTATTGCAGGTAGCCATTGTAGTGTGGCGACGGGAAACACCTAATCAACAATTCAAATGTCGGATCGGAAAGCAGAAAACAAATATTCGATAATACAGCGTTCATCATATAAACTATATTCGTGCTATAATTCGAATAAATAAATTTTTAAAAAATATGTGCACACAGCAAGTGATTTGTTTCCTTATTAACAAAATCCGAATTTAACAAGTTCGAAAGAAACGTTGTAATTGTTTTACATGCCTTTTATTTAATTATACTGTTGATTATAAATTATCTTCCCAATAAAGACTTTTCGGATGACGAAACGGTCCCGGAAGTGCCGCAAGGCCAAGCTACGACATCAAGCACTGCCGGAACAAGTGCTGAAAACGTCGCGGATGATGCTGATGATTTCGACCACGGGGAACATTATCCGAACGGGGAGGACAGCGACGATTTTTATCACGGCGCTTCCGATGAGAATGACTCTTATGAGATCTTTGACCATCTAAGTTTGTTGGATTGTCTTAGATTCTTTGCAATTAAGAGTCAGCTCCCCCGTTCGGTGGTCAATATGCTACTGGCGATCCTACGGAAGAAGGTAGATGCCACTCTTCCAAAAGATAGCCGGACTTTGGTGCGAACACCTCCCCGTGCTGCTGGCAGCATTTATAAAATCGGGGGAGGTGACTTTTGGTACGGAGGATTATCGCCAGTCCTGACCAAGTATTTTCAGTAAGTATGTTATGTTTTTAGTTATGTTTCAATTGCTACAAAAAATCCTTTATATTATTATTTATAGAAACATCGAACCCCGAGACGATCCTTTCAAGTTAGACGTATCGGTCGACGGGCTACCGCTACATAAGGGTGGGCCGACCCAGGTTTGGCCTATTCTGGTGAAAGCGGTAGACTTGCCTAAGCTTCCACTCATGTTGGTGGCCGCATATAGTGGCCATACAAAGCCGGCAAGTGTGGAAGAATTTTTGCGGCCGCTAGTGAATGATTTTAATATCATTCAGCGAGGAGGCTTGACTATCGGCGATAAAACGTTGCAGTTTCGGGTACGCAATTTTATCGCTGATACACCGGCTCGAGCGTTCATATTAGGTAAGGAAGTAAATAACATTATCGTAAACAATTTAGCTAAATACAATATATATTTTATTTTTAGCAACGACGAACCACAACGGATACGACAGTTGTTTAAAGTGCACTTGCCATGGCGAGTGGTGTGAAGAGGGAAAAAAAATTATTTTTGATTCCGTCGATGCTCCCCTTCGTACGGACGAAGGGTTTCGTGGTAGAGTAATATTGAACCATCATCAGGAGTGGCGTACACCTTTGGAAGAATTAGATAATTTTGATTTAGTCGATAACGCTCCCACGTCGGAGCGTGAACACCTGTGTGACGAGGGGTGTACACGTTTTATGCAACGGGGATTTATGTTCGGTAAATTTCCCCGTAATAAAAAGTGGACACCTCTCCAAATGGAAGCTGCGTCTAAATTTTTAATGCAGACAAAGCTTCCTACTGAGATCCATCGATCATTTCGGCTTCTCAGATATCACGCCTTTTGGAAAGCTACCGAGTGGCGTAGCTATCTACATTATGCATCAGTTGTGGTTCTGAAGGACCTGGTTGATCCAATTGCCTATGGTCACTTCCTGCTCTACTTTAGTGCTGTGACAATTTTTTCGACCAAATTTCATCAGCACTTGTGGCTCCGTGCTCGAGACTATCTTCGCATATTTGTGAAGAATTTCGGCCAAGTCTACGGTCGAAAATATTTAACAAGCAACATCCACCTTCTCGCTCACATTTATAAAGATGTTGAAAAATTTGGAGCGCTCGACGATTTTTCGGCCTACGCAACAGAAAACTTTTTGCAAAATTTTCCACGCTGGGTCCGAGCGGGCACGAAATGTGTGGAGCAAATTGCAAACAGATCAAGCGATCTAATGAGCCTTGATCTGGTTGCTACCCCGCCAGCTCCACAGTATCCGATGTTGAAGGCAAATGGTGTCGGTCTACATGTGACCGCCGATTTTGTCTTGCTGCCAAAATTTCAAGACCAATGGTTTTTGACCAAGGACAATGGCATAGTTAAATTTTTGAGTGCGAAAACATCAAGCTCGCACGATATCACCGTAGTTGGGATCCGGTTTTTAACAATGGCCACGCTTTACGAGATCTCAGCAGAAGGCGGTGTTATTGCACCAATGTCTTCTGCTGAGATCCACGTTTACCAAACGATGGAAAACGCGCCGGCTGTGGTGGTGGAGGTTCCATGGACTGCAATCAGATGCAAAATGGTTGCAGTGAAGCAACCCACTCGTCCTCTTAATCTCCCTCCCATTGATCCTTCACCAAACTCAACAACTCCTTCCGCCATAGCCTTTTTTCGTCTTCTCCACACCTTTATTCCTGATTAATTTCCTCCCTTCAATAGAAAAAAATTGCCTCCACGACTCCCTCGAAGACGACGTGTGGTTGCACATGGTAAGTAAAAAATTAATGAAATTGCATAAAGTAGTTGGTCTAATTTTTCCTCTTGTTACAGGTAAACTTCCACCGAAACTCCGGATAATTCGTGCCCATCCATCTGTGACATGGACGAGAAGGTGGACAAAGCTAATATTAAGGGGGGGGACGACCTTTTTAACAGCACTACGGGCAATGTTAGGACATGTTTGCCGTGCTGGACACTGCGTATTCGTTTCAGGCCTCCTCCAGGCGAGCTGCCTTTTCCCCGTGGTTAATGGAACTAAGCGGGTTGGGGTTTTGTTTTGTGTGTTTTTGGTTTTTTTTGCACAATCAATTATAAATTGTGCTTTTTTCTGTTGGCCTGTTATATAAAAGGCAGGCAATGGTGCCTGGCTGACATGGCACCTAGTTTTTATTTTCCTTTTTTTAACTATATTGATTTTTTTTATAGGTTAGTTTAAGTTTAGGTTGAATTATCTTTTCTTTAGGTTGAGTAAGTAGGTTTAAGATGTATTTTTACGTTTACATTTAAGCTTACTTCGAACTTTTTAGTAGTAGTAGTAGTAGTAGTCTTAGCGATACTATTGTAGTGTGAATTTATATTAGTTTGATTGAACTATTTGTATACCTCTAGTACCATAGTTGGTTGCCAGTGAAAAGGATTTTTTTCTTCTATTTGGCGGAACGATCAGCACGTTCCTTTTATTGTATATGGCATAGCTACGGCTTACGAGGCTTATAAAGTACCACGCAGCATAATAGTCAGTCTTTGCTACGAGTAGGTCACTCCATACGGGGCTTGAACCATAGAATGATGTGTTGTAAAATATTACCAATGAATTCGTTTTGCTATTTACTTCAGCACCATGTTTTTTTGGTAAACATACCTTTCCAGGTCATCTAAATTCGTTCATTTTTACTTAGCCATGACAAAGAACCATAGTTTAGTCGAAGTAAGGTTTTAACCTTACTCCATTGGTATAATATATATAACATAAAATATAAAATAATACACACAAAACTTAGGAATTCTCTTGCGTAGATCACACTAGAGATCATTTAGTTATGTAAAGTTGATTACTACACACGGATGGCTGATGATAAAGCTTTTCATAGGAAGTATATGTTGTGCAATTTGAGCACAAAATATAACCAATTGCATTTTATATAATGTGCATATTACTTAAATGGCTAATTGCCCTGAGGCCAGGATATGTAACATGACAAAGCCTCAGTTATGTTACTATGTATCCAACATAAACTTTTTCATTAAACCGTGTCATCAACATAATAATAGTAAAAATAGCTACGTAGATTATAAAAAACTTTTTTGAGCATCACATCCGCAAACGACGTTAGCATACAGGCAAGGCAAACACTTCACAAAAAGGTAAGTTAATTGGAAAGATATTATTGTTACCATTTCTAACGTTATTATTTGAAATTTACAGAACACAAAATGCACAGGCACAATGCTACAGTATCGGACATTAAGATAGGACCCTTTTTTTTCAATGCACCGTGCACTTGTTTTGCCACGTTACTCGTGTTTGTGTGTGTGAATGTGTGTATGTGTGTGTGTATGTGTGTGAGTGTGTGTGTGTTTGTGTGTGTGTGTGTGTGTGTGTGTGTGTGTGTGTGTGTGTGTGTGTGTGTGCATGTGTGTGTGTGTGTAGTAGTAGAAAGTGAGTGTGCTTTTTAATGTGTATTTGCAAGTGCGCGGGTTTGTGTCTGAAAAACATAGCTTGCCATGATGTCATATTGCGTTGAAATTATTCTTATTATGTGTGTTATCATGTGAAACATTGTTCGTTTACACTTGGATAAAAACTAAAGTTTGCATCGACAGCAGCGCTTGTTCCTCGGACGAAAACGCAGGTGTGCTGTTTCATGAATGTGAATGCGACACCGGTGCGAAATGGACACGCGCACAATAGCAATGAACTCGGCATTCCGTCACAGGTGTTTCTCCAGTGCACGCCATTGAAAGGCCTTCGTGCATCTCTGCGTTGCACGTTGTGTGCGAATGGTAAACTTTGTGCGTGCATTGAGCTGGCGCGCAGTTATTCTTTTCAATGGGCGTTTTGTTTCATGAGCGCGGCAGTATTCTGTTCTCGATTTTGAAGGGAAGACGCTTACTCGCGTACTCGTTGATAGTTTTTATCCATGCGATGTTTTCGCTGCTCGACAACGATGTAATTCATCGCGTATAGAAGTAGAACGCAGGCAGAGCACGGGATCAGCCGTGTCCAAGTTTTTAACCAGCGCGTTCTTGACGGTCCAAGCAAGCAATGTTAGTAACAATGGGTCGAGGTAAACGTTGTACCGATCATCAGCGCCATATGTAAAAGCGAATGGCTGCTGCTGGCATTAAGCGCAAAAGGATCGAGTTCGTAATGGAACGATCGCGCACTTTTGTGGCAAACGCGCTTCGGACAACCGAAACGTGTATAGATAACTGAAACGCTCTTGGACAACCGAAACGCGCAAGTCAACCGGACGTCCTCAGAAGACCACGGCGAAAGAAGACCGTAACATTGTTAATATATCGAAAACACACTGATCGCGAGGGCGGTGGTCCTGCTTATCACACCAAAAACCTAACCCAAAACACAAAAAAGCTACTTACAAATCTATCCGAAAGGACCTACTTGTGAAACAAACACACACATCAATACACATTCAAACATACATCCACACACACACACACATGCACACACACATACACACACACACACATACACACACATACACACACACAAAAACACAAACACATACAAACCACACATAAACTTGGCCCAACGGGTGCACGGTGCGTTAAAAACCCAATGCCCTATCTTTCTGTCCGATACTGTACCGTCAGACACACTAAACGGTTTACATAAATTCAACAACAAGATGGCATACTATTTGGTGGAACCAAACAAGCAGGACTTCCGCCTCGTTAAAAATTTGTGTCACGCGAACTCATCAAGGTAAGAATACTTTATATAAATTGGATTAAGACACTGTATTAGTGTACCATTCTATGGTAATCGTTTTAGTACAGTGTTGCTATTGGGTATGAAGTAATATTACGTTAACATATTTTTACATTATTTTTTATTTGCATGTGTAAGCCAGAGCCGGACGAAAGCAATTATGTTGCTAAGACAAAAAGAGGAAGGCGAAGAAACACAACATTGAATAACGTACATCACACAGGTTGACGTAAGGAAAAAGAATGGTGGTATGTATTTATTTATTCTTTTTATATCGCTTACGAACAACGCTCTTTCGTATATTCTTGCATGCGAGACGGCTCTTTGCATTCCATACTTTTGATTTCAAAAACAGTTTTGCTTTTTCCAACGTTACAGTTACATCAGAAGTTCTACCAATGACCATTAGAAGGCGATGCACGTGTTTGTACTGGCCCATTGGGATCTTGGCACTACTTTTACCTCCGCCCAGCCAGCTGCACTTACATAAGAAAGTGGCACTAAATAGTTTGATTACTGCATCGTTCATTCGATTTTCTGGAGTAACAGAAGTAAGGGAATTAGATATTCTTTTAGCAGTAGCGATAAAATTACTTTTATCGCTCAACAATCGTTCAAAATTGTCTAACGCTTCTTTGTTTTCAATTTCAGCCGGTCTTGGCGATTCATCGACAGTCCCTTTCGAAGAACAACTAGCACTACTAGCAGAGCAATTTGGACAGGTAAAGGACTTATTTTTAACATTATTGTGGATAACAGCTTTCGTTAGCTTATACAAATGCATGTTATGTTCTTTTAACTGTTTCAACAATGTGTCCAGCTGTGCGCAGCATGTGATGCAAATTTCTCTCTCCACAGTATTGTTATTTTCGCTTGAAGCTCCACGGTTCAACTCTATTGAGCATGTTGCTGGCGATAATAGCTGCGGTGCTTCAACCGAATGACTATCCTGAATGGCATCAAGACGCGGATTATGCGAGGATAGTTCAACAGTGGCCAGTGGAAATGCCCGACGGTCAGCAGCGATGGATGCAATCCTTTCCACTGCTGCTTGTACAGAGAGACCATCGAAAAAGGCCAACGGAGGAGGTTCATCGACGTCAACGTTGCCAAATGTCTCCGTAGGATGGTTTTCCACAGCTCTCTCGACAATTTTATCTTTCACAATTGCCGGAGATGGTTCACGGACGTCAACGCAGGATAATGATGACGTGCTGTTGTTTATCGCCGCAGATTGATTATAAACACCGTCAAAAAAGGCCAACACAGGTGGTTCATACACAACATTACTGGACACTCGTTGTAAGTTACGATTCTCCACTGCACATTGCGATGTTTCACCGCCAAAAAAGGCCAAGGGGGGCGGCTCAGTAACGCCACGGGACACCTTCGCCTGCTGATTTTTCGATGAAGCATCCAATGTATGGAAATGCGCGGAGGAGGGTGAATTGTTAGTCACCGTTAAAACTTTGCACGGTACATCGCAGACCTGCCGTTGTGATGATACCTCATTAAAATATTTTAACGGTGGCGGGTTTCCTTTGAAACTACGTTGCATTTTTATTTTTCAAATGTATCTGAAAAACATACGCGTTCGATTGAGCTTCTTGAACACAAATGGTGCTTGCATGTGCCAATACTAATTCAATAATATTCACATAGTTGTGCAGTACAGTGTGTTCCCGAATTACGCGGTTTCTGCGTTCCCGGCGAATCCGCGTATCTTGAATATCCGCGTAAGTCAAATTTCACATTTGTTGAACAATATACTATTTATTATTAAGAGTTTTTGATTTTATTTAGTACTTTTATACACTTTATCATTTTTTATATGATTTGTGCGAAAAATTCTAATATTTCTGGCTTTTAAGCGGTTTCAATTTGTTAGCAAAAATGAAATTTTTACCGAACTTGAAGCAAATTGTACTGATTTGACATATGGTATGTTAAATTTAGAAAACCGCGTATCTCCGAATCCGCGTAAGTCGAGAACCGCGTAACTAGGGAACAGACTGTATAGCTATCAATACTAATGACATCTCATCATAGCTCATCCATACTAATTACCCTTGTGCTGTTAACAATAAAAGCACGTGTAATGTATACTTCTATGTGTGTGATTTTATTTCAGATCGAAAGAGCGCGAGATCACAAACAACTCTACATGAGAGTTTTTTTTTGATTTGCTCTCTTAAAACAGATTGAGAAAAAACCTAGGGGACAAAACCAACACGCTTTCTCGTTCTGTCAACCTGATAGAGCGAGCTCGCTATATTACGTTTGCAGAACGAGAGAACGTGTTGATTTAGTTCCATAGGGAGAGAAAAAACTACTGAGAGAAAAATCGTACAAACTCCCCTCCCCATTCGGGTTTTGCTTCGGCTTCGGGTTTACTTCGGCTTCGGGACCCGACGGATCACTTGAATAATTTCGCCAACTCAAGTTCTTTTTCAAGCGCGTACTCAAGGGATCTCTGAGTGCTGTTGCCTGGTGGGAACTGACTACACCGAACGCGTTCGAACGTTCCGTTCAGTGTTCATCGGCACACATAAATGTGGTAATAAAACGTGCAAAATCATATTGCTTTCTCGCTCTTTCTCGCACCGTGCGAACGGGTCGTCAGAGATCAAAATGTACCCTGTTGGTGTTGAAATCGTACCCATAATCGTCGAATTTGTCCAGCAGTGTTCGATACGTGTGCTGTTGGTGTGGAAATCGTATCTATACGACTGAATTCATCGAACGCGTTCGAACTGGTGTTCGATCTGTGTTCTGTGGTGTGTAAATCGTACCTACACAACTAAATTCATCGAACGCGTTCGAACTGGTGTTCGATCTGTGTTCTGTTGGTGTATAAATCGTACCTACACAACTGAATTCATCGAACGCGTTCGAACTGGTGTGCGATCTGTGTTCTGTTGGTGTGTAAATCGTACCTACACAACTAAATTCATCGAACGCGTTCGAACTGGTGTTCGATCTGTGTTCTGTTGGTGTATAAATCGTACCTACACAACTGAATTCATCGAACGCGTTCGAACTGGTGTTCGATCTGTGTTCTGTTGGTGTGTAAATCGTACCTACACAATTGAATTCATCGAACGCGTTCGAACTGGTGTTCGATCTGTGTTCTGTTGGTATGGAAATTATACCTATACAATTCAATAGATCGAGCCCGTTCAAACGGATTAGTCATTGTTCGCGAATGAACTGAATTGAATTTGTTGTGGTGAGCCGTGCGTGCCGACCCCTGGACTTGCCGTGGCAGTTGCGCTGCCCCCGGTCAACGTCCAGGGGGACAACAGTGTGTACACGCACACTGTCGCACACACTAAGCGTGCAAGGCTTAGCGTGTGCCGAGCGCCGAGGCAGAGTGTGCACGAAGGCCGATCGAGCAGGAGCTCTCGGCAGGGGCGCTCGGTGCGGCTGGTGCTCTGCCACTGCACGTATTATTTTAAAGTGTATTGTGTATTGTGTATCTTATTTATTATGTTCGTTCTAAGTGTTTGAATAAAGCCAAGATACCAAACATAACAGAATGGATTGCGCTCATCATGTTGATCCATATTTAAGTAGTTTTTTTAAATAGAATCCTTAAGTGTGTATAAGGCATGGGGTACAATATATGCAGGAGACATTTTTGCTCGTATTAGTTTTTTACATGCTAGGTTTTGGTCGGTTTTGCGATGGATTGTGTTGACCAGACAGCCGAGTGTTTAATGTTTTTAAATGATTGGTTTCAACCGCAGAATGAGTACTTCTTTGGCTACAGTATGCGTCTATGGTGGGTAAATGAAAAAGATAACGAGCGTTCTTTATGAATAAAAACCTCATGAAACAAAGAACGAAAGAATCGTCGTTCGCGTTCGGTTCTTTTTGGTGAGCGAACTAGTTCGTTCGCGTTCGGTGAAAAGAATCGTTTTGCCCATGCCTAATCCACA
The DNA here is from genome assembly GCF_943734685.1 of Anopheles coluzzii. Lineage (NCBI taxonomy): Eukaryota > Metazoa > Arthropoda > Insecta > Diptera > Culicidae > Anopheles > Anopheles coluzzii. The sequence continues at coordinate 80,863,987 of NC_064670.1, read as the reverse complement.
TGACGCCGACGGGCCTGCCCACGCCCGAATGCCGAGCCAATCCCAAGTAACAATTTAAATCTTATCACAGTTTTAACGTTGTCGTAACAGTTATTTGATTAAGCCGCCCTTTTACATTTGAATGTCTTGTATGACCCAATGAGACAATAATAAAACTCTCGTAAGACTGAAAGGGCCCATCTACAGAACTCTGTTAAGACTACTTGTTTAAACCATTTCTAGACCTTTAAGATATGCAGCGTAAATAAATTATCAAAATTACAGCTTATTGCTATGAATATGTGTTTGAGACGACAATGAAGTAATGATTATGAAGTCATACTAATGGTTGATAATTATTTCAGAATTATGATGTTGTATTAATAATTTTTCTGATTCTGAAATCGCTCGCGTATGAGCAGAAATCCATGCCAAGAAAATGTTTCCTTTTGAAAAACATTATTGTTCTTCTTCTTTTGGATCAACAACCGTTGTCGGTCCCACAACAAGTGGACTTGGCTTTCAGTGACTTATTACTCCCCCCCCCCCCCCCCCCCCTTGCATGATAGTCAGTCCTACGTACGGCGGCACGCTCCATTTGGGGCTTGAACCCATAACGGGCATATTGTTAAGTCGTACAAGTTGACGACTGTACCATGAGACCGATTGTACCATGAGCGGTTCACTGAATATTAGTAAAACAAATTACTGAAAACTGCATCAATTCATTCTGTCAAATTAACCTGTCAGTCAGAACATTAAAAGAAAACAATGCGGGGCCTACTTGCTCATGATGTGAAAAAAGTTATTTTGGTAGGCGCTTACAGACACCCTTGTGAAATTACAGGTAAGATTTCGGCTTACGGGATTAATTTCAAACAATTGGCAGCCATGTTGGTGTAACACCTTTGCTAGAATCCACTGTGCTTGAGAAAATTTCGTGGTGTCTGTGAGCGCTTTCGCTTTCAGCTACACTTGTTGCGGCAAAATACAGTATAAAACCAGTACAACAACAAACACATGTGTGACTATGAAATGAGCGACTGGCGATCTCTGCGCATCAATAAAATACTCAATTTGAAATAAGTATTTAGTCGATTTACTAAATACGATCGCAATCAATTACTGAAAAATCATTAATATGGTATTGGCTTAACTGTGATTTCAGCAAAACGAGCTGTCCTTTTGGTGAGCACCGAGCATTACTGAATGATTCAGTAAACATTCGTTTTACTGAAAGGATTTCTGAACCTTCAGCTCAAAAAATTAACTAAATTTTACTGAAGTTTAGTGTAGTTTTCTGTGTATGCAACGTACCACGAATTATATCCTATAATCGGATATAAATATGATTACTGTTGAAGATAGAATGTACATGAAAAAAAACTATCGGATTTCTATTCGACATTCTGCTTAAGGCACTGTCAGATTCCAGAAACCGCATATCTTGGAATTGGCGTTATATGCTGTAAAACGAAACACATTTCACATTCCACTCTCGTCTTTCAATCGCATTATAGGAACATACACACTGATTAAACGTTCATTTAGTAGGCACTGAATATCGATGGAAATCACTGAGGCGATATGGAAATATTCTCAATTTATTTTAAAGTTTACCGAGAAATTGACCAAGCAATTGTAGATAATTTACCTGCTATGATTGCCTAAATTATACGGCTTCACAAAAAAAAGCGTCACTTCATCCTTCACACACAAAAACGTACCACGACAGCTGTCTTGAAAATAGCGACCTCTCGATTCAAAAGAATACAAATGGCAGATGTGGGTGATTCGTCAAGATGATCTAGTTGGCAACACGGACGATTGGAATAAACACATTTTCTAGGTGACCCCGCTGAACACACCGAACGAACTAAACAATTCTAAGGCAGCGCTCTAGCAGCAATCGAACAGATTGCTCGTGCCGTGTTCGATTAGAGCGCCGGGTAACCCGGCGCTCTAGCAGCAATCGAACACGACATCGAACATGAAAAATGTATGGGATTTGACATGTTCGATTTGTTGGTTATCAAATCGAACAAGTCACATCCCATATATTTTTCATGTTCGATGTCGTGTTTGATTGCTGCTAGAGCGCTGCCTAAGGCGACGCTCTAGCATCAATCGAACACGACATCCGACACGAACAAACCCTTAGGCAGCGGTCAGAACCTCGCCGCATGCGATTTTACCGCAAGCTTTTGTATGGGATTTGACGTTAATGACAGCCCTTGCGAATCTGCCGCATGCGGCGATGCGGCAAAATCAAAATCATTTGATATTGCCGCATCGCCGCATGCGATTTTATTTCAGATGTCAAATGTCTAAAATCATATCAAATAATGATTATCTTTATAAAGAAACAACAAAATATCATTATAATACCTTGAAAAGCTAGAAAATTGAGAAAACTCTTTTCTTGCCGCATGCGGCAAAATCGCATGCGGCGAAGTTCTGACCATTACCTTACCGTAGCAATAGACGATGCGCAATCTCAGATTGCGCATATATTTATCTGTCAAATGTGTCGGTTTGATATATTTATTGGTCAAAAAAAAATTATATATCTCGGGCATTCAATCTTGAAAATTTATGCGCAATCTTGGCGCAATCTGAAAATGTATGGAAATGACGTTTATAGCTCAGGGTTGGCTACGCAAAATGACTTATGTTTTGATAAAACGAATATATGCGCGATCTCAGATTGCGCATATATTTATGTGTCAAACGTGTCGGTTTGATATATTTATCTGTCAAAACAAATCATAAGTCTTGGACATATAATCTTGAAAATTTATGCGCAATCTTGACGCAATCTGAAATTGTATGGAAATGACGTTTAAAGCTCAGGGTTGGCTACGCGAAATGACATATGTTTTGATTAAATGAATAAATGCGCAATCTGAAGCTAAGGCTAGATGATAGCTACTTGTATGCGGCTACAAATGACAGCTACTGATTTCCTTTGTTCTAGAATTGTCAGCTTGTTGTCGCTCGTAACCCGATGTATGCGGGTTACTAGCGGCTACACAGTGACATATCTGTTATCGCTCATGTTTATACCATACATTGAAGTGTTGGAAAGTGACATTGAAAAATAAAATTTATTTTTAAATTGCATAATTATTTCAAAAATTTAAATTTAATATGAAAGAAAATGTTATAAAATAATTTAAAATTATAAACAGTGTGTCTCAATAGTCTCAATCAATAATTATTGAAAAAATATCTTGTTTTTGTTGGGCACACATTTGGGGCTATGATTATCAGTTTTCTTAGGAACATCCAAGACAGACATATTTGGTACGCCGGTCAAAGATACCATCGACAGATTAATTCGACATGGAAACACTGATTGGTTCATACAAAAATAAAAAAAAAAAAACGTAAGTTTATTCGTTCTCCCAAATAAATAATCATTATAGTCCTATAATTCCTTTGTTTTTAGCCAATACAAGCAACGGAAAAGGTATTGCACCTGATCCAGCTGGTTGGAACATATCCATGTCTGTGGAAGGATTCCGAGCGGCAGTATAAAAACCACGAAATACGCCACCAGGCTTGGCGAGAAATTGGAGCAGTGCTAGACGAAAAACCAGAGAACGCCCAGGAAAAATGGAAAAAAAAAACCTGATGAACACCTACAGACGCACCAAAAAAGAAATTGCACGAAGCCAAACAACCGGCTCCACACACTTTCCCACTCCAGGAAGAGATCGGTCATCCAGCAGCGCCTTTCGATTTCCTGTTGATTTTCTTCTTCCTCCTCTTCAATAAGAAGTATCATTAAAGTAGCCACTTCAGAAGCAATAGCTGGTAGAAGTTGAGTTTGATCAATTTTATTGTCGTCCTTAACAAAACAATAAAACATAAGGAGCAAAGCACGAACTGTTGTGTATGCACACCAGCAGTGTATACAGTCATTATCCGATATACGCTATCGCACGGGACCGAGCGCAATAACGTATCTCGAGTTTTTTACAATTCGGTAATATTAACCGATAGAGAATTGATCTCAAGTCACAAGGCTCAGAAGCCTTGTAAATTTTTTGCGAAGTACTGCTTGTTCTTCAGCTCCAACGAACCATAAAGATACATCTCATGTAACATGTACCTCGTGTAAGCGCCAAAACGGTAGGAAACCTAGCGAGGATTAAAAACATCTTGTCTTTCAACAAATTTATATGAATAAATCATAACATCTTTTTGTGCTCAAAAAAAAAAATATCTCGAGTTTTCGCGTATAGCGGATTCCTATGGAAAAATAGTTTACACTACCGGTTCAAGGGTTGAAATATAGCGTCACATAGCGCGTGGCCACGGAGCTGAAAAAATGTTGAAAAATTTTTCAACTTTGTCAACTGCAAAAAAGAGCTTTTCTCGTGGCCGCACCAATAACATACACAAGAGCGACAAAAAGCTCCAACATCTGAATATCATCGATATTTTGTTTAAAAAGCACTTACTAGGTACATAAATTAATTAGAATCATGCATTTTAGCATTATTATCATAACAATGGGTCACAACTGCGCCAAATAGCTGTTTGTTTACGCTTTTTCACGATCGCCAGATTTTGTCAACTTTTGTCAACTTTTTTTCCTGGCTGCTCCAGGTTACAAAATTTTGACAAAAGCTCAAAAAAGTGACAAAAGCTCACATTTTGAAAAATTTGTCAGCATTTTGTCACTCCCGTGGCCTTTCGCTTACAGAGTTTTGCATTGAAGTTTTTTGTTATAAAGCAGGTATCTTTTGCACAAATTTAATGCAAAATGCATTAAGAACACTAAGGAAATTCAAAAAGAGCATAAAGTATTTCAAATATTTAAAATATTTGCAAAAAACAAATGGAGCTGTCAAATTTAGAGGAATTGCGTACTGCGAATTCGCGTATATCGAGTATCGCGTACTGCGGATAATTGCTGTACACTGTTTGATGGGCACACCTGCCAAACTATATACATCGATGTACAGGCGCACCAGCCGTACATACACCTCGATCATCATCCAAGCCGCCGTAGACGGAACGAGCTTGTGACGGCATCGGGTATTCGCTTCGAGACAGCTAACTGAGGAACTTAATCGTTTTATTGAGCTAAATTAATAAAAGAAATTATTTGTGAACAAGAAATAAAACACGAACCAATCAATCGCTACAAGTATAAACACAAATCCATCATAAATGACAAGCGCAGTATGACTGCTAACCAAACTAGCATAGCTGGGCTCCCAAACGATAGCTACATTCCGCAACTACATTTGACATTAAGAGCAAAAGAAATTGGTAGCTGTCTTTTGTAGCCGCATACAAGTAGCTATCATCTAGCCGTAGCTTGAGACTGCGCATCGTGTATTAACTGTAGCAATAGACGATGCGCAATCTCAGATTGCTTATATTTATTTGTCAAACGGATCGGTTTGATAAATTATCTGCCAAAAAAAATATATTAAAAAATATTGAAAAAGGGCCTACCCGCAAAACAAATTCGAGCAATCTGCGAGCTCGCATGAGACCTTGCACTCCATTCAACTTCATAGCCCCAGTGCTTTAGCCTTTAGGCCCGTATCTGTGCTCAATCGGATGCGATTTTACAGTCGTCGCTAAATTTTGACTCTAACTCACCTATTTTTGTCTCGAAAGCACCAAACTTTGACAGCGTGTCAAGATTTTTGCCTCGAAGGCATCGATTTTTGACAGTGCGCATCAATTTTCGCCTCGAAGGCATCAATTTTTGACTGTGAGTCAATCGCTTTTTTTACAAAATTTTAAGTAATTTATGAAACTGTGTGTTCTGAAATGATTGAACTTAAGTTAAGTAGTGAATAATTTTGCTAATAGTATTTAAATTAAAACAATTGTTTTGCCAGTTTTGGAAGTTTTACTGGAACGAAAAAATTGGCACGTATTTTGAGCTGTAAACAAAAGCTTTAGTACTTCTAAAATTTGATATTTTTTTTTCTCAAGAAACACTCAAATTACATAGTGTTTATACGGGTTTGATTACGTTTGCTAGTTTTATTTTAGTCCTACGTTGTGTTACAAATTACAAAGTTTTAGTAAAGTTAATGAAAAAATGGCTGAACAAAATCCGTGGTGTTTTAAGTGTTGCGCACAAGTACGTCTTTCTCTTCTCGAGTTCACGAAGCGTCTGTCTTCTCCTTACAAAAAATGGTAGTGATGAGCGTCACCGCGGAATCGATCATTCCGTGCGGATCGGAACTGTATCCCTCACTGAGCTGTCAAAATATGACCCAAGCAGCAAATTCTCCTAAACAAAATGTATGACAAGTTCAAATCCAAACACATAGTTTTTGTATTTTATATGAGTTATGGAATAACAATTGTTAAAAATCTGCTTGATTATCTTGTAAAGTTGTCTTTATTCCTACTAGAGTCAAAAATTGATGATTTACAGACAAAAATAGTAAACTTTAAATTAAATTGAATTTCTCAGTAAACTTTAAAATAATTGGATGTGCACTGTCAAAAATTGATGCCTTCGAGGCACAAATCGATGCGCACTGTCAAAAATTGATGCCTTAATGCAAAAATTAGGTGTCAACGACTGTATCGGAAGGCCTGTCAAAATTTTATTTGAGAATTGACAAATAACGTCGGACGTGCGATTTCGTCGTACAACGGAATTTAAAAAAAATTGATTTTGTCGGACGCCGCATCCGATTTTATCGGTCTAACTAAATGTATGGTATTTTGTAGGAACAATCTCAACTTAATTTTTCATAATCGTTATATTTTTAAAATTATCCAAATAATCGCAATCTTATTCGAAAAAGCGTTTGACAGCACGTGCGATAAAATCGCATGCGATGGAGCACAGACACGGGCCTAAAGGCAAAAGCACTGGGGCTCAAGGATAATGTATTTAGAAGGTTGATTTTTATCGCTTTTGCTGGGCGACATTGTGGGGGACATCTGTCACTCTCTGTATACAAATTTCATTACCCCGCACCAGTCCTCCACGATTTTTATAACGGAGCCCTCGGAAGAGAAATGTCAAGTCGAGAAATGTCATTTTGCTCTGAACAACTTCACCTTGTCATTTATAACACCTTTCTGGGGCTATGAAGTTGAATGGAGTGCAAGGTCTCATGCGAGCTCACAGATTGCCTGAATTTGTTTTGCGGGTAAGCCCTTTTTCACTACCTAATGTTCTTAATGTACCTTGGTGCAAACGTTACCCGGCGCTCTAGCACCAATCGAACACGACATCGAACATGAAAAATGTATGGGATTTGACATGTTTGTCTTGTTTGTTTGTGTCTGACAGAGCACCTCCATATGATTATAACCGTACACGATGCGCAGTCTTAGAATGCGCATATATTCATGTTATCAAAAAATATGTCTTTTCGCGTAGCCAACCATGAGCTTTAAACGTCATTTCCATACATTTTCAGATTGCGCATAAATTTTCAAGATTGAATGTCCGAGATATATAATTTTTTTTTGACCAATAAATATATCAAACCGACACATTTGACAGATAAATATATGCGCATTCTGAGATTGCGCATCGTCTATTGCTACGGTAAGGGTTTGTTCGTGTCGGATGTCGTGTTCGATTGATGCTAGAGCGTCGCCTTAGGCAGCACTCTAGCAGCAATCAAACACGACATCGAACATGAAAAATATATGGGATGTGACTTGTTCGATTTGATAACCAACAAATTGAACATGTCAAATCCCATACATTTTTCATGTTCGATGTCGTGTTCGATTGCTGCTAGAGCGCCGGGTTACCCGGCGCTCTAATCGAACACGGCACGAGCAATCTGTTCGATTGCTGCTAGAGCGCTGCCTTAGAATTGTTTAGTTCGTTCGGTGTGTTCAGCGGGGTCACCTAGATAATGTGTTTATTCCAATCGTCCGTGTTGCCAACTAGATCATCTTGACGAATCACCCACATCTGCCATTTGTATTCTTTTGAATCGAGAGGTCGCTATTTTCAAGACAGCTGTCGTGGTACGTTTTTGTGTGTGAAGGATGAAGTGACGCTTTTTTTGTGAAGCCGTATAATTTAGGCAATCATAGCAGGTAAATTATCTACAATTGCTTGGTCAATTTCTCGGTAAACTTTAAAATAAATTGAGAATATTTCCATATCGCCTCAGTGATTTCCATCGATATTCAGTGCCTACTAAATGAACGTTTAATCAGTGTGTATGTTCCTATAATGCGATTGAAAGACGAGAATGGAATGTGAAATGTGTTTCGTTTTACAGCATATAACGCCAATTCCAAGATATGCGGTTTCTGGAATCTGACAGTGCCTTAAGCAGAATGTCGAATAGAAATCCGATAGTTTTTTTCATGTACATTCTATCTTCAACAGTAATCATATTTAGGGTAAACGTACCTATAGTGGTTCTAGTACCAATAGTAATGGTATTGCATTAAAATGCGTCTCATACGATACATTAACAGTAGTTAAGTTATTTATGATAGTGTGAAATGTTCTCTAGCCTTTTACAAAGGATTTAAAAATGAAATGGGGCCATTCCGTTTTTAGTGACCGAAAAATCCATTATTTTGTGAAAGTTATCAACATTTTTCCAAAATCCTTAGGATTTCATAACGATACTTATATTCTTTTTATAATAACATAACAACGCAATTATTAGTTTTTTAGCATAATTGTTATCAAATGATATTGTTTTATTCAAATTTATTGGCTTTTGACCATATTTACCTATTTTTAAATGTGTTTTACGATAGTGCCATTATAGGTACGCCAAACAGCATGTTCCTACAGTGGTCCTAGTACTAAAATCAATAAAAACAGCTAATTTTAGATTTTTTTCGACGACATTTTTGACATGTCGTACTGTTTTCATTAAAATAAGCAACAAAAATTAGTTTTCTGTAAGTAATTTGTGAAACAAAGGCCAAAATTCGCTTATCTGGCTGAGTGAAAAATCGACTTCAAATCGAGCAAACTCTTCTGAGTATGGGTTGACGACAGGTGTTATTCAGTACTTCAGTCAATATTTTCATCAACCAAATTCATACATTTTTTACGATCAAATTACGAAAGATATCATTATTATGGCAGTAATACATGCTATTCATACGAAAACAGCCTCAAAACTAAGTTATATTGATACTATACACTGTTTTGAGGCATCTTTGTTTACCACCACTATAGGAACACAATACGACGACTATAGGAACCATACCACCATTATAGGTACAACGAAGAAATCACAAAAATATGTATTTTTTCGTAGATTCGATGTGTTTTATGGTTTTATGGTTTTATGGTACCACCATTATAGGTACAACGAAGCAATCACAAAAATATGTATTTTTTCGTAGATTCGATGTGTTTTATGGTAAAAATTGTTTTGATTGCGAAGATAAAACATATTCCAACTGTTATGTGTTCAAATATTCAGAAATTGTCGTTTCTGACACTTTAAATCCATTAAAATACATCTGTACCATCACAAATTGCACCACTATTGGTACATTTACCCTATATCCGATTATAGGATATAATTCGTGGTGCAAAATGGTGCTGTAAACCATCCAATGTAGGCGCCTTCCGAGGGTGTCTAAATGGCGTTGTTTTTTTGTGCTACTTGTAACTAGTGTTGGGTCAAGTAGCTCTTTTGCAAGAGCGGAGCGCACCGCTCTCGCTCTCTAAAGTGTGCGGTGCGCTTGAGGTAGCTCCGCACAGAGCGCTGCACACAGGAGCGATTGTGCGATGCGCTCCCAGGAGCGAAATTTCGCACATTACTGAGCGCTGCACGCAGGAGCGATTGTGCGATGTGCTCCCAGGAGCGAAGTTTCGCACCTCACGGAGCGCTGCACGCAGGAGCTAGAAGATGTGCGCTTGAAAGCTTCGCACAGAAAATGATGGCTTGCATAAATCCAGACCTTAACTTGCGAAATGTGAGCGGAATGCGCCAATTATTTTTTCTCACCTGTTTGAAAGAAAATATTTTCTTATGATTTATGCAAGCTAGTGTTGGGTAAAGTAGCACAATGAAGTGTGCTGTGCGTACACGCACGCACATCTCAGTGTGCAGTGCACATTTCGCACTGTGCGCGCTCTCCGCGCTGTGCGCGCACTCCGCACTGTGCCCGCACTTCGCACTTTTCGCACAGTGCGAGCACAATCCGCACGGTGTGCGCACTTTTCGCACAGTGCGTGCGCACTCCGCACTTTACGCACGCTTCGCACAGTGCGAGCACACTTCGCTCAGTGCAAGCATATTTAGAAAATTTCGTGCAGTGCTTCACTTTGTACTGTGCGAGCACACTTCGTACCATGTTATAGGAAGTCAGTTGGTGTAGTACTGAGCATATTTTGACAAACCGCCTTTTAGCATTAGCATCAGTTAGCATTAGCGACTCCGATGCGTTGGTGCAACGAGTTGAAGTCGGGGCGAATCAAATGTCCATAAATCGCTTGCATACATACCACACACATGCCCATCAATCGCACAATCGCAAAGCAGTGGCTCCGAGTACAAGCACAGACACGTTTCATCTCAACCAAATTCAAGAGAAACCTCAACTCACTGGAGCGTCGTTTACCTACGACCTTCACAATTCATAGTTGTTTTAAAGAGACGCGTGCTTGGTAGCAGCCGATTTTTCCTGATAATTTTTACGGCTACGGACCGCTGTGTTGATATTGTGTTTCGGGGCCTTTAAATTTTTGTCTGTGTTGTGTGCTTGTGGTTGTGTTACGGGTTTTCGATGGTGGTCAAGCGCAGCGTTCTGTGCATTCGATTCTCGCAGAAAATGTCTCCGCACAGTTTCGGTGTGCTCGTGCACCGGCCATTTATGCACGTGCACACTGGCAAAGAATTATGTTTCTCGCTCTACCCAATGCCTTGGGCCAACGATGATTAAATTGTATTGTTTTCAGCTTTGCGCGTGTATTTCAGCGAACTGCGCTTTCGCCATGCGTAAAAGGGTGGAAAAGAAGAGCGAGGAATGAAGTGCAGCTTCTCTCTCTCTGTCTCTCTCTCTCTCTCTGTGTCTCTCTCTGTCTCTCTTTCTGTCTCTCTCACTCTCTGTCTCTCTCTCGCTCCTGGGAGCGCATCGCACAATCGCTCCTGGGAGCGCATCGCACAATCGCTCCTGGGAGCGCATCGCACAATCGCTCCTGTGTGCAGCGCTCCGTGCGGAGCTACCTGTTTTTCCTGTGGGCAGTGCGGGAGCGCGCACAATAAGAAGAGCGGAGCGATTGAGGTACCTCTTTCGCTCTTGACCCAACACTACTTGTAACCCCTACAGGCAAAGAGCGGGTAATTTTTATCATGGTGTGCGTAAAAACCTAGAGTTAAGCCGATGGAAGATTTCCTAGGGTTAACAAAGGGGGAGGGAACGGGTACCACCACTACAAACAACGAGCGGGATATTTTGTCATGGTGTGTGTAAAAACCTAGAGTTAAGCGGAGAATCGGTGTGAAATACACGGAGGCGAGAGCGCGTTTTGGTTTCGACACAGTTTTGGCACTAACACAGTTACACATGTGGAAATGTGTGCGTTCATTTTCGGCCAGCTCGCTCAGTTTGATCTGCTCGCAGCGCTGTGCTGATCCCTACGGACAAAGAGCGGGTAATTTTTATCATGGTGTGCGTAAAAACCTAGAGTTAAGCCGATGGAAGATTTCCTAGGCTTAAAAAAGGGGGCGGGAACGAGTACCACGGTTCTCTCCCGCTCCCATATAAAATACACGGTGCGCTCTCTCAATGCTCGCGCCCATGCGCGAGCATCCTTTCGTGTGCTTGTGTTTGTTTCTTTCGTGTTGCGCTGTGTGCGTTTCTTTCGTTCAGCGATCGCTCACACTTGCTGCGTATTTTTTTGTTATCTAAAGCTAAACAAAAATAACAAACACGAGTAGATTTTTTTTTCATCACTTTATTGAAACATTTACACAACTTTACACGATTTCACACATTTACATACACAATATCAAACTAAAATAAAATCGATCGCTACATCGATGCAAACGTTGAAGTGGCCGAATATCAGCGTAGATCCTTTTATACACGTTGATTAATGTAAACAAGGTAGGAAATGGAGCTGCGCGATGTACATAACATGCATTACGAATCATTCGCGCAGCTTCATTTCAATTCGCACAACACTTGGACACTTGAACACTTTACAAAATCATAACATCAATCGTCCAGGACTTAAGCTGACACACGTGCGGCCGCTCGCTGCCGATCCTTGAGCTGTACTGACGATTTCGTGTGGTAGCAAGAACGAGAGCACACAGAGGAGCTTTCGGTACAGCAGTGCAAGCGAAACACCGACATCAGCACAGCGCTGCGAGCAGATCAAACTGAGCGAGCTGCTCGAAAATGCACGCACACATTTCCACATGTGTAACTGTGTTAGTGCCAAAACTGTGTCGAAACCAAAACGCGCTCTCGCCTCCGTGTATTTCACACCGATTCTCCGCTTAACTCTAGGTTTTTACACACACCATGACAAAATATCCCGCTCGTTGTTTGTAGGGGCGGGAACGGGTACCACGGTTCTCTCCCGCTCCCATATAAAATACACGGTGCGCTCTCTCAATGCTCGCGCCCATGCGCGAGCATCCTTTCGTGTGCTTGAGTTTGTTTCTTTCGTGTTGCGCTGTGTGCGTTTCTTTCGTCCAGCGAACGCTCACACTCGCTGCGTATTTTTTTGTTATCTAAAGCTAAACAAAAACACAAACACGCTTAGATCTTTTTTTCATCATTTTATTGAAACATTTACATTTTAACTTTACACGATTTCACACATTTACGTAAGTTGATACACAATATTTGACTAAAATAAAATTGATCGATCCATCGATCCAAACGTTGAAATGGCCGAATATCTGCGTAGATCTTTTTGTACACGTTGATTTCTGTAAAAAAGGTACGAAATGAAGCTGCGCGATGTACATAACATGCATTACGAATCATTCGCGCAGCTTCATTTGAATTCGCACAACACTTGAACACTTAAACACATTACAAAATCATAACATGAATCGTCCAGGACTTAGGCTGACGCACGTGCGGCCGCTCGCTGCCGATCCTTGAGCTGTACTGACGATTTCGTGTGGTAGCAAGAACGAGAGCACACAGAGGAACTTTCGATGCAGCAGTGCAAGCGAGACACCGACATCAGCACAGCGCTGCGAGCAGATCAAATTGAGCGAGCTGGCCGAAAATGAACGCACACATTTCCACATGTGTAACTGTGTCAGTGCCATAACTGTGTCGAAATCTAAACGCGCTCTCGCCTCCGTGTATTTCACACCGATTATCCGCTTAACCAAGGTTATTAGACTCTATACAGGTTACGACAGAGCTCTTGAACAGGTCACCATTTTGAATATCTTGTTTACAATTTGTCTGTCAAAATCGCCGCCAATCAGCTGATGCTTAGCATAAACAACAGAGATAAGTTAACGGAAGACAAAACTTTTGCGTACTTCTTCAATAAACTAAAACATATCCCACAGTGAATATAATTTTATATTTTACCTCAGCATAGCCGATCATAGAGACCCGGTATATGGTCGATCCTTACAGCTTTGCCGTAATTCTTCTTTTACAACAATCAGCTGCTAAGGCGACTGTGAGAAATAATGCAGAGGGCAAAGTTTTCAAACGCGTATGCTGGTTCTACAAAGTGAATGTAGGATTTCAATGAATGGCCCACGATCGAACGATTAACGTCGATTCTATAACATAACATGGTTATCTGAGGAGCAACGACTGAGTGCAGGAGCAAGTGCGGAAAGCCACTATGGTTGCCGGACTGGGCGGGCAGTGAACCGGCTGATCGGACAATGGACTAATCATACAATGACATAAGCAGGTCGGTCGACCGATGTCCAGACCAGAGAGTGGATCCTACGGTGCGCGCAGCATTAGGTGACTGATAATATAACTGACTCTGGCCAGTTCAGCGCTTGATGGGGAATCAGGTGGGTATCAGGTGTGCATTAAACCCAATGTTTACAAGTCAATCCGTCATCTAGACGTATTGATGTAACCGTGCTGACCGCTCAATCGGACGCTTGTTGGTTTCAGTCATTTGGCTAAAAATCGCGCTTTGTTCACGAGGCACGTAATAAACATGATATACGAAGCGACCAAGAAGTGTAATATGCTACTTCACACAGTAAAGGATTTAGGGTGCCGGGAGCCTTAAGCGGTAACTAGTCCAATTATCGTTGAAGCCGCCACTACTTTCACATTGTTGATTGATATTATATTTTGATATGCGAGCTCTGCGCGTGTGTGCAGATTCAATTGTAATTATGGAATTAATATTTTTATTCTTCTTTGTAGGACAACAAGAGGATTGGTTGGTCTGGTTACACATCTCCCATCACACATGCTAAGAGAAACCCGGTACATGATGTCTTGTTACACTTGGTCCAGTCTACTTGAACATAGCTAATTTTACTATTTGGATGAAGCTAAATTATAAAAATGTTGCGAGTAATCATTCAAAATAAACGCATCGGTAATAGTGATGGGCGAGTCGACCCGAACCTATCGGGTCGGAGCCATCCGTAAGCGACCCGGAGTTGTTCGGGTCGACCCGAAAAGTACAAGTAGGTTCAGTAGGTACAACGACTCCGGTAGGTGCAAAAAAGCATAAGCGACTCTGACCCATTGGTGCAACGAGTTCGGGTCGGGTGGGGCCAAGGTGGGCTCATCCCGACCCGCTGGTGCAGCGAGTTCGGGTCGGGTCGTGGCAAGATAGGTTCAATCTGACCCGACCCGACCCGAACTTGCTGCACCAACGGGTCGGAATCTCTTATGCTCTCTCGCACCTACTCATCATTCGGGTCGACCCGAACTCGTTGCACCCAGGGGTCGGATTTGATTCCGTTTCCGATTCCGACTGGCTCGCACCCGACTCCGGGTCGGGTCGTGAAATGAATCGTATGACCCACCACTAATCGGTATATCACTTGTGGTTGTTACTGCTGTTAGAAGTGCAGTTTAAATATTTTAAAAATGCCGCATGTATGTCCCGAAGGATAATAGAGGATCACCCACGGGGTGGGAAGCACCGTATTCAAGAGAGATGTGCGACAGAATAACGTTGTTTGATCTACAGTCTAACCGTAGCTTATGGCTCACATTATAGTCAGGGTATGACTTCCATTATATGCCAAATAATCACACACAATCATTGATCTACACACTAAAATTTTACTCACAAAAGAAGATGAATAAGAATAATGCCACTTCAAGCTCATATAAAAAGTTAGTTTTAAACCTTATTGGTACGAAAAAGTTTAATACAATCCTATATAGTGGCCGTTATTGAAAGGGTCCTAAAGTGCATGCTAACATGTTTCTTTCCGCTGAAGGACCCCGGTATCACCAAGACATCACTGGTTCCATATTTAATAAAACAAATTATCTAGGTGAACTGATTTAAATAAATTCCGTTTAAGTATCCCTTATCATTGAATAAATGTTTATGAAGAACTAATATGTTTGTCATATTTTACTCCTATACGTTGCTGACGTGTGATACACTTATTCGGCGGCATGGAAATTTATGGAATCGCTCAGCACATTGACTTAAATCATGTTTAGGTTTTATTGAAATTTACAAAAATCTGATCCGATTTACAAAAAATGGTATCTGTTTACATAAATTAATAAAAAAACAAGGTTTTTTTGTGTAAGTGGTTGTCTATTCATCAATCCACCCTTGTAATTGTATTGGAATACAGGAATCTGAGGTACATCAAGTAGGGAATAATACATAAAACAAAAGTATATAAGTACATAAAATTCTATTAACTTATACTAAAATACTATAACATTGTTACTGAAGATTAACATATTGTCTAACTTGTGATTTTTTTCATTTTTTTTTGCTTCTTTGGTGTTATGCTGTGTAAACTTTCTTTTTTTTCGTTCCAGCTGTTCAGCTGCTGCTTTTAAATTTAAGTATCGCATAAGCACAATCACTCGTTGCTTTGCAAAACAGCGAATTATATCCAGAGGAAGTTCATTTACGTGTTTTTTAATCTTTGAATCTATTCTTTCTGTTATACGTTCACCACCCATAATACTTCCTTCTGGATTCATTTTCAAAACTATTTGTTCCATTTTTTTCCCCAGTCTCAAAAATGCATCAGATAGTTCAATTAATCCACCACACGACAAATGTTGAACAAAAGATGGAGGCTGACTGTAGCTGTGCTCATCTTTTTTCTTAAATGTGTGTTCACCGAGATTTATGTGTGAAAACTGAGCATTATATTTTTTTGCTAACCATCCAAGAATATATGATAATCCGTCGGCTTCTTGAGCAGGCAATTCTACACTAGTATCACTGACGGAACTAAGTGAACTAGCATCTTGAAGCAAAAAATTTTTTGCTTCTTCCATAGCTCTCTCATCTGGTAAATGGGAATCGATTTCGGCTTGATCAAACATGGTAGCTGATACGAAAAATTCGTCAGGCTTAGGATCAGCTACAGCGCTTTCTGTTGTTATATACTGATCGTGCTCACTATTCATAGCCTCAACTGTTGTGGTTTGGTTATGCAAAATACTAGGTGTTTTCCCCAAAATAACAGTACGTATTCGATACACACAGCTTAGTGGAGAAGGATGGTCATAGGCTCCTCCCATTTGTCTTATTTGCGAAAATAAATTCTCTAATACGTCCTGGTTTAGCTGAAAAATAAAAAAAAACTTTACTAAATACAAAACTCTAAATACTTAAATATTGCTTACTTTATGTGTGCAGATGAATTGTATATCATGTTTTTTTTTTTCATATCTTCAAAAACCATTTGCAAAGACGTGATTTGCATCATAATGGATCTTTGGAATACTTGAAAACTTGACTTTCCTGGTATGGTCATAGTTGATACAGTTTCAAACATATCTCTAATTTGACACACTAAACCATAAATCAACCTTTTCAATAAAATCAGCCAAAACTTTTGCATTTTCATTGTAAGGGTAATAAGTTCGAAGAGCTACAGCGGTAGTGCGAGACAGCAATTCTGCAGCTCGACGAACATTTTGACGCTGTTGGGGGGTCATATCTATGTGTGCCATTGTAAGCTTGAACAAAGGAGTCATTTCGGACTCCATTCTTTGAGCTACCATAGGTAAAAGGTTGCTGGTTTCTATGTGTTTGCCGTTATGTTCAAACCCATGATCCAATAACCAGTTCCTCAACAATTTTAGAAGATGCGGAGTATCTGGGATTACATATACATTATTTTGTGTTTTAGGATGTAAAAAATATGGTTTTTCGATGTCATCCCTAGCACCTAACTCCTTCCAACATTTTATGTTTGCTTGGCAATTATCGCTAACTATCGCTACAACATTTATCATCTTATCACTGAGCCTTGTTATTATGTCAATCAAAATATCTTTGGTCATTTTTTGATCAAAAGCAATAAAAATAGGTTGTTTCCATTGTTTAAAAAGCCCGCGCATCATTACTACTTGTAAAAAGTCAAAAGGACCTACCACTTCATCCGCCGATGGATCGTATTCCAATATACGAGACACCTTCATCTCATCGAACGACAATACACATTCTCTATCCATAGGACTCAATGTTTGAGCAAAGGTCCCAATGAATGATAAAATATCATCTAGAATGCCTTGTTTAAGGTCAATCCTGCTTGCATAACGTTGTAGGGTTCTAATGGATGGCAGAGGAATTTTTAAATCAAAAACTATATATTTGTAAGCCTATGACTGAAATATTTTAATGTAAATGCTGCAGTAAGTTCTTGCATTGACCATCTTACTGTTTTCTTGATTTATAAAATGATATCAATTTGGTTGCTTGATAAAATGCCTTTCAGTGCCTCTTTCATATTTTCTATAAATTTTTTTCGTGACCATTCTTCCTTAATTTTGTTATTTGCTTTTTCAAGCGTTTGTATTTGCTTAATATGAGCTTTTTCTTTTTCATAAAATATTTTCAATTTTTCGCTTAGCTGATTATTTACATCAGCTAACCGCTCGTTCCTGTCTTCTACTGTTTTAAGTTTAAATTCTAGATCACATATTTTCTCTTCATAGTCTTTACACTTGAAACACACATCTTTTTCATTTGTTTCAATAGTAAAGTTGCCTGCACTTTGTTCAATGATATGTTCATCACAAAACGAAGAACCAGCTGAAATTATATTGATTTGCATATTAGTATAGATAAAAGTATGTAATACTAACTCATAATTTGGTAACAACTTACCTTCTGGCAGGGGGCAATCAGTTCTCCCTTCGTTTGTGTTTTGGTTAATGATCTTGCTGTCTAAGTGCAATAATGCAATATCACTATCATTTTCTAACGGCGATAAAACTGACGGAATGGCTGTAAACACAACTTAAAACAGTTAACAAAATGGTAAATAGAATAATCATCAGGATTTATAACATCTTACCTTGAGGTTTTAACCAATTAGATCCCCGCTTAATTTCCTGCACGTTTCTCAATTGGTAATCAGATGGTACAAAATGTTCCGAGCACACAACATTATTCGGAGAAGGCATCCAAGGATTATTCTTTCCACAAAATGCAATCCATTTTTGCTTCGTTGCTAAACACTCTGGGAATTTATGGAAGTAAATTTTGGCTCCCATCTTCTTCACATTGTACCTATTGTTTTTACAACAGGCTACAGAGCACTTATAGTTTGAAGACATGATAAATAATTTATTCTAATATGTTGAAAACGATAAAGGTTGTTGAAATACACTTTGGAAATAACGATGGCTTTGCGACTGACCGATTGCAAACCGATTGTAAACAAACCGTTCAAATTGTAAACAAATCTTTCCAATTTGTCTGTCAAATTTTTTTCATTCATTTTTTTATTGGAGATCGGCCAAAAAGGGCTTTTGTCATAACCTGTATAGAGTCTAATAACCTTGCGCTTATTCCCTTTCCCTTTCCGGTACTTAACTACGAATTTGAATGATTGTAGTCTAAGTAGCCATCGTTCTATTCGCGCTCATGGTCTTGACTCGGGCTTAAATATAACTTCTAATGGCTTATGGTCCGTTTCTAGCTCAAAAGTGCGTCCCAGCAAATAAGGTGAGAATCTTTCTACCGCCCAAACCAAACCTAATGCTTCCTTTTCCGTTTGACAATAACGGCGTTCGGTAGCCGTGAGGCTTTTACTCGCGTACGCTATAGGTCTTGGATCATTATCTTGAGATCCTGCGAACTGGACAAGCACCGCTCCCAGACCAACGGGTGATGCGTCAACGGGTGACAATTCAGTGTGCTGTGCGCACACGCACTTTGCCCTAAGTGTGCTGTGCGCACTGTGCGCACAGTGCGCACTTTCGCACAGTGCTAGCACAGTGCTAGCACTTTCGCACAGTGCGCTCTCTGAGCACAGTGCGGTTGTGCTAGCACAGTGCTAGCACTTTCGCACAGTGCGCTCTCTGAGCACAGTGCGGAAGTGCTAGCACTTTTCGCACAATGCGCACACTTCGCACAGTGCGCACTCTTCGCACAGTGCGCTCTATCAGCACAGTGTGCTCTCTCAGCACAGTGCGTTCTCTCAGCACGGTGCGTTTTCTCAGTAAGTTTGCATGCAGTGTGTGTTGCATTGCAGTGTGTTCAGAGAGCGTACTGTGTGAAGAGAGCGCACTGTGCAAAGTGTACGCATTGTCACTGAAAACCAAGCCCACAAGTGGGTACAGGCAGCCCTTGACCGACATCGGTTATTGAGCCAAAGAAGAAATTGTGGTACGTTGTATACACAGAAAATTACACTGAACTTCAGTAAAATTTTACTTAATTTTTGGAGCTGAAGGTTCAGTATTACTTTCAGTAAAAAGAATGTTCACTGAATCGTTCACCGTATTACACGAATTGAATTGAATATTTTCGTTTTATCTAAACATACAGGGTTTTACACTTTATCTCAAGACCGCGGGACCCCTTCCCGAATCTGTACACAAAGGTTATCCGTGTAAAAAAATATTCGACGGCATGTCCTCGGCGCGGACCAGTGTGTTTCGAGAAATGTGCCGCAGATTCAGCATTGCATCCGATGAATTCAGGTATCATCAACGATTTCAAGCATCATACCGCAATCTTGGCTTTGGCTAAGACAGATTCGGGAAGGGGTCCCGCGGTCTTGAGATAAAGTGTGAAACCCTGTAAGTCATTTCGCGTAGCCAACCCCAAGTGGGTAGAAAGGAGGTGTCGTCATGTAGAACAATTGGGCATTGAGGCTTTAGAAAAAAGCAAGGAGGAATATAGAGGAGGTGTCTTCTTAGCGTTTGGCATGTTGCCATTTTGGAAATCAGTTTGACAACTGCCGTCGATTTTTGTTTACCAACAGAATCTACACTCACAGTGATGATGCTGCTCAAGCTACAGGCACAATATCAGTCGGAGTATCTTATTTGAACTATTTTGTTGAAAGAAATAATCATTAGATGATTATACTTCCCTTCATCTTTGTTATTATAGAAACCATAAGCCAACTATGCTGTCCTGTTTTGCTTGCTTTTTCTGTCTGCGGGTTTAAACCTTATCATACTGAATATGAACGACAGGAAAGATCCATCGGGCGGATAGTGATGATAAAGAAGGGAAATTCCCTAACTTACGGCCGGGTGAAGGTGAGCAAAATGATAGACCTGAATCAGGAAAATGTCCTGCTGCTGACGCAACAGTTCTACGACGATACATAACGATATCGAAATCATTCTGGGCTCTGCAGTAACGAAGCTGGACGGTGCCATTGGGACATTGGCTACCAGATCTGGTAGTATTAGGCGCACATTTCGACTGATTCAAATCCTGGTCGACCTACGATTGAGGGTGCCTACTTGTGCAACGTGTGTGTACTGCGTACGGCGGCTGATGCCAGGCAGGTCAATGAGCAACTCGCGTTAGAAAAGAAGGTGGCCATACTGTCCAAGAGCTTCATGGTACTCGAGGTGGCTGCCTATTGCGTGAACTGTCTTCTGGCGATTATCACACTGAATATGAAAGAAGCGGCTTGTAACGTGAAGCACGTAGTAAAGATCGATATGTACCATGTTCTTTTGATCCTGATCGTGAACCGATGTGCGAAGAGTGATATGTAAGAACCCACATGTGCATAATACGATAATAATTTTATAACTCACACCCGAGTAGTGAAACACAAGCATCTATTATACAACCCCATGCACCGCGAAAATAGATGCCTCCTGTAGGAAAGGACTCACGACCGTCAAAAACAGACGTTTTCAGAACGCAAACCATATCTGAAATATTGTACACGGGGCGCGAGGGTGTGTTGTTCGATTAGTCTAGAGTTAAAGCCAGGATACTATTAAAATTTCGTAGATCTTCTTCCGTCATTTTAGAAACGAGAATCATACATAATAAGCTTTCAATCGATATCTACATAGCATCAGAAACTGTTGAGTAAATAACAGATGATATTTCTTTGATGAACTTATCTTTGATGTCAACCAATAATATATTTTCTCGGTTATCAATTTTTTTTTCATTAATCAAACGCGTTCTCTTGTGATATTCTACCAGAGAGTTTGTGATATATAGAGGGTTCATTTGATGATTGATTGATATGGAGTCATTCCTGAAATGATTCGTATATTCGTAAGATAATTCGTACAAAGAAAATAACATGTCGATGTTCTAATAAATGGTAACTACATTACTATTAACATGTAAAGTATAAGAATTTAACAAAAACTTTAACTTTAATTTTAAAAATGTGTAACAAATTGTTAAGTTACTGTTTTTCTTAATTTGGTTGCCGATTTTGAACGTCCTGCTATGCCTCTTTTAGATTGCTGGTTTTTTTCGTTAGCAATCTTTATGTTTTAATATTTTATTCTTATGCAAATACGTTGCTTTGCAAAGCTGCTTATTATTGGTAATTGTATTTCAGGCATTGTTTTTACGATACGATTTGTCAATTTTTGCACGTTACCTCTTGTTTTGGTTAATTTGCCATCAGGATGTAGTTTCTGGATTTTTTTTTATATTTTAAATCCTTGCTTTAAAATCGATTCTGATTTTTTTTTTATTCTGATGGAACAAACAATCCACCAATAGACAAATGGCGCAAGAATGATGGCGGGAAGCTATAGCTATGATCTGTAGTAAAGTGCAAGCTTTGCTTACCCAAATCTAGTTCCGGAAACTTATCTGCGTGTCTAGATGCTATGTATCCCATCACATATTCAAGACCATCGCTGTCCAGTCCTGGTAATTCGATCATCGTGCTACTTAATGAACTACCATCACTTGATAAAAAATCTTCTGCATCTCCTTCCAGTTCATCGAGAGTAGGCATGATATCACCAGAGGAGTAAAGTTCAGCTAACACGTAGTCGTCATTTCTCTCCTCTCGATATCCGTCATTTTCGTTTTCCTCTGCAATACCCTCGGACTCATCGACTCCGAGTCCGGATCACTCCGGATTACTCCGGATTACTCCGGATTACTCCGGATCTCTCCGGATCACTCCGGATTACTCCGGACTACTCCGGATCACTCCGGATCACTCCGGATCACTCCGGATCACACCGGATCACTCCGGATCACTCCGGATCACTCCGGATCACTCCGGATCACTCCGGATCACTCCGGATCCGGAATGACTGTCCATTATCGTTTAGACAATTCTTGATGAGTTCATTGACTTTCAAGTCGTACATCTAAGATGTACGAAAACTGATCCGGACTGATCCGGTGTGATCCGGACTGATCCGGAGTGATCCGGAGTGATCTGGAGTGATCCGGAGTGATCCAGAGTGATCCGGAGTGATCCGGAGTAATCCGGAGTGATCCGGAGTAATCCGGAGTGATCCGGAGTGATCCGGAGTGATCCGGAGTAATCCGGAGTGATCCGGAGTAATCCGGAGTGATCCGGAGTAATCCGGAGTGATCCGGAGTAATCCGGAGTGATCCGGAGTAATCCGGAGTGATCCGGAGTAATCCGGAGTGATCCTGACTGATCCGGACTGATCCGGAGTCGAATCCAGTTATGATCCGGAGCCGGAGTCATAGTTTGCGCTCCGGAGTCGGAGTTGATCCATGACTCCGCTCCGGATTACCCATCACTAGTAAGCAGTTCATAGGTGTAGGGTTTTCGTATACTCCTTCAAGTTGCCTCAGTTGAGAGAAAAAAATTTCCAACACATCTTGATTCAGCTGGAATAAAAATATAGAATGATGATAAGTATTTGGCTACCAGAATAAACGGTAGACCATTTTTAGATTTTGAGATTGCCAAGATTTATTTATACTGTGTCGAATGGTTTACAAAAATTGGATGTGTCTTTGAGAAGAGAATAAAGGGAAAAGAGATCGCGTATAGTGATCGCTGGGTTTTTATAAAAGATGAGGCGGAAGTGTATTGCGCGGCCTCGTGGCTTATGTCACGTTGACGTCTTCGGTTAATCCGTGCGCGGTGTATGTCAGGCTGACGTTTCCTGGATTAACCGTGTGCGGTGTGTACAACCGGAGGTCAGCTCCGAACAGTGGTAGGGCCACACCGTGGTCGCCACAGTACTCCCCCATCAGACTGGTGCTACCGGAAACGAAGCGGGATAATGACGCGACGCTGTGAACGAGTGACACCGGTCGAGAAATCGTTCGGAGATGACGATGTATCTGGTGGTGGTGGGGCAGGTGGTGGCGGCGTTGGCTGCGACACAGGTGTCGGCTCTTGTAGCGAATAGCAGGGCTTCAGGCGGTCGATGGAGATGTTGGTCGATCTACCGTTAATTTGGATCTGGAACGACTTACCGGAACGCTGTAACACCTCGTAGGGCCCTTGATATGGTGGCGTAAGGGCGGGGCGTACGGTGTCGTTGCGGACGAAAACGTGGCTGCATGTCCTCAGATCCGCGTGGACAAAGGAAGCTCGTTTGTCGTGCCAGGCGGTCTGCGTTGGTCGAATGTTGTCCATAGCCTTTCTAAGCGTTTGCGTGAACTCGGTCGTGTCGGGAAGATTCGTCTGTGGGCTGCTGCAGAAAAACTCGGCCGGGATTTTCAGCGTGCTGCCGTAAACGAGTTCTGCTGGGGAAGCTTTGATGTCTTCTTTGAATGCCGTCCGCAATCCAAGCAGGATGATAGGCAGGTGATCGGCCCAATGGGTAGAATCTCTGCTACAGATGGCTGCTTTCAGGGTGCGATGCCAGCGTTCGATCAGACCATTGGCCTGAGGATGGTAAGCTGTCGTTCGCAGGTGTTTGGTGCCCAGCGCTCGGGTGAGCTCGGCGAAGAGGGTCGACTCAAACTGCCTCCCTTGGTCGGTAGTGATGAAAGCCGGGACGCCGAAGCGGGCTATCCAGCCGCTAAGCAGAGCTGACGCTACCGTTGGCGCTGCGATGTCGGTGATGGGAATGGCCTCCGGCCAGCGGGTGAAACGGTCGATGATGGTAAGGCAATAGCGGTAACCATTGCTTATCGGGAACGGCCCAACGATGTCCAGATTGATGTGGGCGAATCTGGTGTCTGGTGACGGGTATCGTACGAGTGGGCTGTGTGTGTGACGATGGACCTTCGTTGTTTGGCAGGCTAAGCAGCTGCGGACGAATTCTATGGTGTCTCGGCGAATGTTCAACCAGATGAATCTCTCGGTCATCAGTCGAATAGTGGTTCTCGCGCTGGGATGGCTCATGCTGTGGACGGCACGAAGTAGTTGTTGTCGGAAAGGTCTCGTGACGTACGGGCGGATGATGCCGGTAGGACAGTCGCAAAACAGTGTCTTGCTGCTGCCAGGAATTGGGACGCGTTGAAGGACCAGGTCCGTCCTGATTTTACCGCTGAGGATGTCAGTCAGTTCGAGATCGCGGGACTGGTCTTCGGCCAATTCGTTGAAGTCGATAGTCGAAGAGGACTGGATTGTTTCGATACGGGACAGTAGGTCGGCGGTGACGTTCTCCTGCCCTTCCACGTGACGGATGTCGGTGGTGAACTGTCCGATGAAGTCGAGGTGTCGTGCTTGCCTTGGAGATGCTTTGTCCAGCGACTGTTGGAACGCATAAACCAGTGGTTTATGATCCGTATAGATGTGGAACAAGCGTCCTTCCAGGTGGTGACGAAAGTGTCGAACTGCGAGGTACACTGCGGTCAACTCGCGGTCGTAAGTGGAGTATCTACGTTGCGCGTTGTCGAATTTCTTGGAGAAGAAT
Organism: Anopheles coluzzii; assembly: GCF_943734685.1. Lineage (NCBI taxonomy): Eukaryota > Metazoa > Arthropoda > Insecta > Diptera > Culicidae > Anopheles > Anopheles coluzzii. The sequence continues at coordinate 80,838,835 of NC_064670.1, read as the reverse complement.
CCAAGCGGTTGCATCTGCCCATCGACGACCTGGTGTAGTGCGGCGCCGGCGGCGAAGTCAGAAGCGTCACACCAAAGAGATAGCTCAGCCGATTGCACTGGGTGCGCAAGCAAGGCGGCTTGGGCAAGTTGCTGTTTGCTGTTTTCGAAGGCTGCGTCGGTAGCGGGCGTCCAGGGAAGCGGTGTTTTGTCGCGCCGCTTATTGCCGGGTATCATGTCCAATAGTGGCGCTTGTGCTCGTAGGGCATGAGGGATGAAGCGTCGGTAGAAGTTCGTCATGGCCAAAAACCTCTTCAGCTTCATGACGGTGGTCGGTTTCGGGTACTGACGAATAGCTTCCACCTTATCTTCTAACGGCCGGATGCCTTCGGCGGTGACGCGGTGTCCTAGAAAAGAGATTTCTATTTGGGCGAACTCACACTTCGCCAGGTTAATGGTTAGCCCGTGTTGCGTGAGGCGATTGAAAAGCTGTCGAAGATGGTATCGGTGTTCCTCCGGTGTCCTTGACGCGACTATGATGTCATCGATGTACGGGAATACGAAGTCGAGACCGCGTAGGACGTTGTGGATCAGTCTCTGGAACGTTTGGGCCGCGTTTCGCAACCCGAAAGGCATAGTGGTGTATTCGAAGAGTCCGAAGGGAGTGATGATCGCCGTCTTGGGGATGTCGTCCGGATGGATGGCGATTTGATGGTACGCCTTCTGTAAGTCCACCTTCGAGAAGATGGTTTTTCCTTTCCAGCTGCATGGTGAAATCGTGCAGATATGGCAACGGATACCGGTCGGGGTTGGTGCGTGCATTGAGAGCGCGGTAATCGCCGCAGGGACGCCAGGTACCATCCGCTTTACGCACCATGTGCAACGGACTGGCCCAGCTGCTGCTAGACGGCCGGACGCCCGTCCCGAGTTGTACAAGGGACTCAAACTCTGCTTTGGCTGCAGCATATTTGTCCGGTGGTAGACGCCGTGAGCGGGCGAACGTTGGCGAGCCCGTGGTCTCAATGCGGTGTACTACTTCAGACGGATTTCTCGTTCGAGGTGAGTTCGTAATGAGATCGGGGAACTCATTTAGCAGGTCGGCTACGGGTGAAGACGCGTCACATACCTTGACGGTGGACTGTCGGGTTGTGTCCGGCTGACCGGCTACGCGAAGGTTAGATTGCGCGTCAACAAGTAAATGGTAATGGCGCAGAAAGTCCGCTCCTATGATGGCAGAGCTTACGTCCGCGATAACGAAATTCCACAAAAAAGGACGGCGTAAACTAAGATCAATTGTACGGAGGGACTCACCATATACCACTATCGGCGAACCGTTGGCTGCATATAGCCGCATCGTAGACGGCTTCGAGGGGATGTAGTTAGCTGACTTCGGGATGACGGAAACATCAGCGCCAGTGTCGATTAGGTAGCGAAGTTGTGTTTTGCGGTCGAAGATCACCATCCGGTTGCTGACAGGTGAGATGGTGTTCACTTGCGATCCGATGTTCCCGGCGCATCCTCATGCTGATGACGGCGGTTGACCCGAGCTCGGGGACACGGGGGCTGGATACGAGCAAGGCTGTCGGCAGGATCGTGCTGTTCTTCCAAAACGGCGGTGGTAGTAGCACTGTCCATCGGTGGCGTCAGTGACACGACGTGGCGGTGTCGGTGGCTGTGAACGAGGGTGAGTCCGGAAGCGGTCGCTTTGGCGGCACTGTCGCATGAACTCGTTGAGCTGGCGGCTAAGGTCGTCCACTTTCCGCGTCATTTGTGCTTCGAAATCGGTCGTCGTGCGTACCTCGGCCATGGTGTTGCAAGCGCTGGTCGTGGCGAGAGGTGAAATGCATTCCATTATAGCGTCGGCGACGGCGGTCTTGTCTACTGTTGCTCCTTGTGCGGCGATAACGGCCGACTGCACGTGTGGAGGTAGCTTCCCAATCCAGAGGTCCACCAGGAGCGATTCGATAATCGTATCGCCAGCGGCACGACGCATCTCCGCAAGTAGCTGGGACGGTTTGCGGTCTCCTAATTCGGTCGCGTACAATAACCGATGTAGTCGCCTGCGTTGAGATTCGCTGTAATGTGCGAGGATGGTTTTTTTTACGAAATCGTATCGGTCAGTCGCAGGCACGTTTCCTAGTAGCGGTTGTAGCTCCGAGAACAAACGAAGAGGTATCTGAGCCATCACTATATGGAAACGTCGGTTGTCCATTTTCGCGGTGATACCGGACGCTACGAACCAATGTTCTAAAGCACAGAAAAACGACGGTAGGTTGTTGGTGTCCATCTCCGGTACATTCAGTCGTATGGCGTGGCATGTGTCCACTTGGCGCTCTGTGGTGGGCTCCATCGTAGGTGCTGCTGCAGCCGCGTCGTTAACATCAGCCGGTCTCATCTCAGCCGCCTCTGGGACGAGCGGTAATGCTAGGGAAGCGCGCTGCAGGTCGGGGCTGTGTTGCATCATCTTTTACGCCACGTGTAAAATCGTGGTTTCGCTGCACGGTGCTTTGAAAACCCGAAATGCCGCTGTAGGGTTCCGAAGACAATGGCGCTGTCTGCTCGTACACAATGTCGCGCTGAACTTATTGACACAAAATGGTGTGCTGTACCGACACGAATAAAATGGCGTCGCTGTGTCGGAAAATGGTGTGTCGCGAATGACGATGTCACTTGCACGGGCCGGATTGACGGCGTATTTGGGCTTACCGGAATGACGGCGTAATCGGTTCAAGCCAGATCGTTGGTACGGGTCGCTGGTCTCACAGGCGTAGACAGCTGAGGACACGTGCCAGATCGATGACGAAGGCTGCTGGCTGTGTGGACCGGAACGTTGGCGCGGTGCGCGGGGTCGTACGCTGAAGCGTTGGCGTGGGCTACTAGCTACACGGGCCGGATCGTCGGCGTAAGCTGTCGGTCGCGCGAGCCGGATCGTCGGCGTAAGCTGTGGGTCGCGCGGGCCGGATCGTCGGCGAAAGCTGCTAGCAACACGGGCCGTAACGTCAGTTTGCTTCGTAGATCGTAAGGCGATGTTTCGATGGTTACACGGGCCGGAACATCGGCGTAGCGTGCTAGTTGCACGAGCCGGATCGTCGGCGTGTTTCGGTGGTTACACGGGCCGGAACATCGGCGTAGCGTGCTAGTTGCACGAGCCGGATCGTCGGCGTGTTTCGGTGGTTACACGGGCCGGAACATCGGCGTAGCGTGCTAGTTGCACGAGCCGGATCGTCGGCGGTGTTCGCAGGTTACACGAGCCGGAACATCGGCGGAGTGTGCGGGTCGCACAAGCCGGATCGTCGGCGTGAACTGCTGGTGTAACCGTTGGGGTGCTCTTTCTCTCTCTCTCTCTCTCGTCGATCTGCTTCCGTGGGGGGGTCGGTCGGTCGCTGACTGCCAGATCGTGGATCCTGTGGACACTTCACTGGCACAATTTTCACTCGCGGCGGTAAAAATGTTCGGTCGGGCGACGCACTCACGCACTCACGAAATACACGCACTACGCACACACTCACAATAAAACACACGCACTCGCGTCGAACTACTCGCACTCGCGATAACAAAAGAAATTTTTCTTGGCAATCACGTCGGGGTCACCAGTTTTGGCTACCAGAATAAACGGTAGACCATTTTTAGATTTTGAGATTGCCAAGATTTATTTATACTGTGTCGAATGGTTTACAAAAATTGGATGTGTCTTTGAGAAGAGAATAAAGGGAAAAGAGATCGCGTATAGTGTTCGCTGGGTTTTTATAAAAGATGAGGCGGAAGTGTATTGCGCGGCCTCGTGGCTTATGTCACGTTGACGTCTTCGGTTAATCCGTGCGCGGTGTATGTCAGGCTGACGTTTCCTGGATTAACCGTGTGCGGTGTGTACAACCGGAGGTCAGCTCCGAACAGTGGTAGGGCCACACCGTGGTCGCCACAAGTATATACATATATATATAATTTCAACTACCCATTACATTATGTGTTGAAATGAATGTAATGCCGTGTTTTTGTTGCATATCTTCGAATATTAAATTTAGTGATGTTATTTGCATAAGCAACGACTTTTGAAAAATCTGCATGTCTGCCTTATCAATAATAGTCATTGTCGATATGAGATCGAACATGTCCTGTAATGCCTTCTTTTGATTTTCATTCCCTGTAAATGATTTCTTGTAATCTAATTTTGCAAAAGGCGTGTACGAATTAGATATGCTGAACCATAAGTCTACTACTTCTATAAAATCTGCCAACTTCGAGGCTTCATCATTTTCAGGATAGTATTGTCTTAATGATATAGCTGTGGTACGCGAAAGAACTTGAGCGGCTCGTCGTACATTCTGTTTTTCATGAGAGGTCAGTATAAGATGGTTTCTTGTTAACTTATATAACGGCGTTAACTCTGCCTGATCTCGTTTTGCCACTAAATCAAATAGAAGGTCCGCCTTAATCACCTGCCCTTTGTACAGAAATCCATGATCTATAAACCAATTTCTTAAAAGTTTTAGCAAATGGGGTGCATCGGGTACAATGTATACATTTTTATCCGTTTTTGGATGTTTAAAATACGGTTCAATAGGATTATGCACCCCCAATTCTCTCCAGCAACCTAAATTAGATGACGAGTTGTCACTAACAATAGCAACAACATTAATGTTTTGTTCGGCTAACTTTTGAATTAAAGTAACTATTATGTCTTTTGTCATTTTTTTTTATTAAACCCCAAGAAAACGGGTTGTTTCCATTTATGAAAAAGGCCTCTTGCCATAACTACCTGCAGGTAATTATATGGCCCTACAACTTCATCTGTAGCCTGATCATACTCCATCATCTTGCAAATTTTCATTTCATCGAAACTTAGAACGCATTCTCGTTCTCTAGGCTCCCATGTATTAGATAAAGTACCTACTAGTCTTATCATGTCTTCCAATATACCCTGACTTAAATTAATTTTTTTCGCATAACGCAGCAAAGTGCTGAATGATGGAAGAGGATATTTCAAATCTTTTAACAGATATGTATAGGCTCTTGTGCTTAAATATTTTAAGCTTAATGCTGCACTGATTTCTTCATTAGTCCAAATCACTCTCTTTTTTCTGTTTAAAATTAAATGAATTTGATTTGCTGATAATGTATTTTTGAGCAAATTTTTTATGGCCGAGATTTTGGTTGTTGATTAAAGAAAATTTTTGTTTTTCATCGTGTACTTTTTTAAGAAATGAAATTTTCTTTTGCAGAAGCTTGTTTTCTGTGTTCAAACGTTCTAGATTGTTTCTTAAATTTCGGTTGTGCTCAGTTAATTTTTCATTAGTTTTTTCAACGTTTTGTAATTTCTTGAGCTCTAATTCTAAAGCTGCTATTTTTGCATCCTTTTCATTAGCTATGTTTTCGTTCAATGTTTCGTGTGAGGCATTATTACTGGGTGGGTTTTGGTAATCATACTCTAAAACGTTTACATTGCAGCATGTTTCGGTGTTTTCTGGTTGTTCGACTGGGTCAATATTTGTATTAACCACAGTTGGGATATCTGTAGAAATGATGAAAAGGATTATTATAAAAAATAGCTTGCAAGAATCATGAGTGTTAACACAAAACCAATACCTTTTAAGTGTAAACGTCAAATATTATTTGGAATGCTTGAGAGCGGTGTGTTTAAGTGTGCAATTTTCATCACGGTCGCAAAACTGTATCCATTTCCAATACAAATCGTTTTCGGAAGGAAAACTATGGAAAACAATATCGAGGCCCCGTTGCTTTGCAGTGTTACTGTTGTTTCCACAAAACACCGCCGCACACGACCTATACGGCATTTTGATGTCTTAATCGAAGGAGAAATGTGAGTTATTATGATTGATTGGAAACATAACATAATAAATTATCAACTTACCTTTCAGATACTTTCAGATGCAATATTCCGAAAAGTAACAATCTTACAGTTGTTTTTAATGCAAATAGGTCTATCAACAAGCAAGTACACTAACTAGAACTAAATTTACCATACACTCTATACACTAAATGAAGCAAATGTATATACTAAATGAATGAGATCTATATATCTAATGTCTACTCTAACTCAATAGAAATATCATTAAAATAATATAACTAAAAATTTATACAGAAAATGTGCTTAATTTTAATCTCTATGTTTAGTGTTGTCATTAGCCACTCTGCAAGAAGTAAACACACAAGTTGTGTGGATTTGTTAATATAAAAAACACTGTTTTCTGAGCATATAACCAAGAATCTACCAAGAGAACATCGTAATTATTACCCGGAATGTGTTTATGAACCATTGAAGTAACACTTTGCACTCAATTTTTGATAAATGATCAAGTAAAATTTTCAAGACCTTCACCGAAGTAAATTTGCTTCAAATGTAAGCATTATAAGCCTTATTATGAAACGCAAACATCTTTTCAAACGTCAGACAAAGATGCCTTGGTATTATGATATTCCGTTTGTCTTTCCGCTTGGCTCAGAAAGACGTTTAAAAATCGATGTAGGTTTGTCGTGAAACGGAATGTCCAAAATTTGCATTACCTAAGCCAAACGGAAGCAAAAATAACTCAAGCGACTTTCCGTCATTTGATTGCTACGGAAATTACTAACACCAGTAGAAAATCGCATAAAATGTAAGTATAGAACGAAATAATTAAATAGGAGTGTGTTCATAACAGACAGAATACCTTTTTAAGCAATATTTAATATTCGATTGTCTGGGAAAATGCTGAAGGACGTACTACTAGAGTACAATATGAAAAAATGGTTGATATGATGGAAACTGCTCCAGACATCGCCAGAGCATTGTTTAAAGGCGATCAAACCCGATTTTGGACTGACTTGGTGGAAAATCTAAATGCACTAGGACCGCCAATCAGACCCTCTGCCACATGGAAACGTGTTTGGTTTGATTACAAGTGCGCTGTAAAGAAAAAAATTGCGACTTAACAACAATTCAATTCATGCAACTGGTGGTGGGCCGTGCCACCTTAAGCCTCTGAATGAGTTGGAAGAAAGAGTTTCAAACCTTACCAACTTAAAATTAACAATAGTGGGCAATACGGGCAAATCACATGGCTATCATCCACCGCCAGCAGAGATTAATAATAACCAGAGCACCGCCAATCATAACAACAACACAACAAGCTATAATGAGCAAACAAATAACGATGGGGAGAATCAAGAGCCGATTCCCTCACGGATCGGTGAAAGTGCTACTCAGCCAAAAACATTCAGAAGAGGTCGAAAGCGAAAGAATACCGAAGAAGTCCTCAAAACAACCAAAGAAATGCTTCAGATGATGGAAAGAAGCATTCAACTTCAAGAAAGGGCTATAAAATCTCAAGAAATGGCTACAAAAGCTCAAGAAGTGTCTAACGAGCAATTGAAAAATGTGTCTATCGTATTAACAGAAATAGCTAAATCGCTAGCTAATAAAAATTAAATTGATGTAAAGAAATTAACTCATATAATAGATTTAAATAGTTGTAGATCATTTAATAAGAACTGAAATAAAGAGTGCTGTGAATTTTTTCTAATTTAATTTTCAAATTTATTTTCCATTGATCTATGCATAACCGTGTCGCATTTTCACACACATACATAAGTTCTAAAATTTTAAATAGGAAATAAATTAATAAATAAAGAAAAATAACAAGACGGTCAAGCAGGTACCATTAATTTATATCAACTAACTTAAATTAACTGAAATAACATAGATAATTAATAACAAATTGGCATGTAGTGCACTCGATGTGTGTATTCTCGGGCCGCAGCAGAAGATGGTAGGGAGTTCAAGGCTATTTTCATATACTGCTATAAGTTTACGGTCTAGGCAAAATTGGTCATTGAACTAGACATATCGCAGAAGCTTTCATTCATCTCACAATGAATGCTCAGGTACCATGCGTGATTGTACATGTTACGACAGCGCAGAACTCTTTCACTCTACTATGGTGCAGAACTCACATCCAATGGACATTCTGCTATTTTATATGTAATGCACATTATGTGCAAAGCACAGCACACATTAATGATTTGAGTTGCTTTCTCCGGAGTTTAATGTAACTGCCTAGCTCCCAATAGACATCGAAATCGGTTCTTTAGGACACCAAACGTACGTTCAATAATCTCACGACCTTTTGCATGGTTTGTATTAAACGTTGCTTCCGGTGAATCTGGAACAGCGTTACGTTTTGGTGTCACCAACCAGGGTTTTGCTGGATATGCTGAGTCACCTATAAGAAGATAAAAATTAAGTTTTGTTTACACTATACGGCGGGTTAGTAACGACCTAATACTCTGTAGCTAGGCTGCCCAACTTCGTTTTTTTGTGCAAAAAAATTGTTAAGGCCGGTAACGTCCCAAACATGCGCATCGTGATTTGCCCCGCTGTATTTTGCGTTTACATACCGTATGCGCATCAAATGATCGCATACCTAAAAATATATTATACATGAATGGTGTCAGAATGTGTATGCAATTTGTAATGTTAGCATGTTTGTAATTCATTTTAGTGGTTATCTTACCATTAACGCATTTAAGCTGTAGAAGCCCTTTCTGTTGTAGTGTTGATCCCTATCATGGGCTGGTGCAATTATTTTTATGTGCGTACCATCCACACACATCACTACTCCGGGAATACCACTTCTGGATAAGAAGTATCTAAGCGCCTCCTGCTGCTCCTCATTACTCATTTCTACACTTATCCATTTATGGCACAAAGTGTCTTCTTATATTTTTAAAGTTTTTTTGCAAAAACTATGCAACATTTCCCTATGATTCAAGCCTTTTCCTTTTATTGGAGGAAATTTGGGAGCAATCTCAGCAAGAATGTCCTTAAACATCTCCTTAGAAATGCGGAAATCTTTCGTAAAACTAGAATGAAAAGAAAAGAGTAAGGGTTATCTTATCCCATTCCAATAAACTTATAGTACTTACGCATGGTTCGGAAGTTCCAAGGGATCAGCCATACTGCGTAGGAATCGTCGCTGCGCGACAAGATTTTCCACTCTTTCGCTATCACTGCTATCACTAACGTAATACGTCGAAATCATGATTATGCGTCTTACTAATGTATTTTGATCAATCCAAATTTGTGACCATAACTACGCGAACACCAGTGTTTACTTTACCACGGTATATTTTTTTCATCAGCATGCTTTGATATGTTAAAATAAAATCGATGAATCTTTCGTCGACTCCAACGAGCAACCATAATGCGAATTTGCTTTCCGTTTGAATTGTGACTTTCCGCTTGTGAAAATTCCGTTTGAGTTTCATAATAAGGCTTTATGTCTTTCATACACGCACACTGCTTCTAGACGACCCAAAAAATCTTCCGTGACAATTTTTGGCGACACTTTCTATCTGTCAAACCGTCCTTGTTTTAGCACGGATGTATAGCTTACTTCGATCGTAATGTCGCGAAACGCGAGCGTTGCCTATCTGTGAAAAATTCACAAACCCGCGACAATCACGGGTGTCTCTGATTTTGTTCTAAAACTGAGATGTTGTTTTAGAACAAAGAGCTCGCAGAAAATTTGTCGCGGTACGAAAGTTGGTCGTCTAGAAGCAGTGTCACACAAACATACACCAAGAGCGCGCGTCGGTTTTGACAACTGCCGTCGATCTGGGTTTTTCTTTATTTTTCTATAGCGCTGACGACCAAATGTTCTACATGACGACACCTCCCTTATACCCACTTTGGAAAAAAAGCACAAAACCAGGATCGACGGCAGTTGTCAAATGCGACGAATGTTGCTGGTATTTGGATAGGATAAATGAATTGTTTTCGTTTAATTAACATTTGTTTAGCAATAAAAAATTGTATTTTGCATCCACACTCCATAAATCGGCATTTTACACGTTGTAATGCAGCTGCTGGCTGTAAACAAATATCGACGGCTGTTGTCAAACTGAATCTCAAAATGGCAACATGCCAAACGCTAAGAAAACACCTCCTCTATATTCCACCTTGTAGCCAACCCTGAGCTATAAATGTCATTTCCATACATTTTCCGATTGCGCCAAGATTGCGCATAAATTTTCAAGATTATATGTCCGAAATATATATATATTTTTTTGACAGATAAATATATAAAACCGACACGTTTCACAGATAAATATATGCACAATCTGAGATTGCGCATCGTCTATTGCTACGGTCATTAATGCTCGGTGCTCACCAAAATGACAGCTCGTTTTGCTGAAATCACAGTTAAGTCATTACCATATTAATGATTTTTCAGTAATTGATAGCGATTGAAAAGCGAATAAATATTTCTTTCAGATAGAGTATTTAATTGATGCGCAGAGATCGCCAGTCGCTCATTTCATAGTCATACATGTTTTTGTTGTTTTACAGTTTTTATACTGTATTTTGCCGCAACAAGTGTAGCTGAAAGCGAAAGCGCTCACAGATACCACCAAATTTTATCAAGCCCAGTGGATTGTAGCCAAGGTGTTACACCAACATGGCTGCCAATTGTTTGAAATTAATCCCGTAAGCCGAAATCTTACCTGTAATTTCACAAGGGTGTCTGTAAGCGCCTACCAAAATAACTTATTTCACATCATGAGCAAGTAGGCCCCGCATTGTTTTGTTTTGATGTTCTGACTGACAGGTTGATTTGACAGAATGAATTAATGCAGTTTTCAGTAATTTTTTTTTAGGCTGGAAATAGACTAACCGAGATCGTCGCGGTACCGCGAAATTCGCGCCTTGTTTATAACAGTTGTAGAACAGAAGAGCGGTCAAATCTTCCGCGCCTCCAATCGCGCCTGCTGTTTCGCAGAGATACCCAACTTCGGTATTGCTGAGATTTTCGCGGTAGCGCGAACCGATTATTTTTACTTTTCCTGGCGGATTTCTGTGAAAACTCTTGTCGAGAAATGAGTTTTGTATTTTATTTTGTATAAACTATGTGAAATAAATAATTTGATTCGCAAATTGATAGAAAACTATTTCTTCTTGGCACATTCAATCGTCATCAGACCTCGGATGGTTCCATACACGAACCGCGATTATCTCACCTATCTGTCAAATTTTATAACATAATTGACAGCTCAAGTCATACGCGATTTTCGCGGTACCGCGAAGATCTCGGTTCGTCTATTTCCAGCCTTACAAATATCCAGTGAGCCGCTCATGGTACAGTCGTCAACTCGCACGACTTTAAAACATGCCCGTCATGGGTTCAAGCCGAAAATAGACAGTGCCGCCATACGTAGGACTGCCTATCGTGCTACAGTAAGTTCAAAAAGTATTCGTCTAGCTGAATATTTTGCAAAAAAATGCGAATTATTGCCGCAATAGGCATGGGGTGGTAAAAGTAATAATGGGGTTTGATAAAGGGACCATCAACACACATGTTTTCCTAAAATCAAGCATTTAAATAATGTAATAGCAAACAAAATGCTTACAAAACTGAAAAAAGTCGTTTGATGGGCACGCAAAAAGTATTCGTCCATCAGGCTTTTGGCATAATATGCGTATGAAAACACAGGTTATGGAATCAAAAAATGTCCTGATCTCGTTTCTTATTGCATTTATGACTATTATTGACTACTTGCACAACGCAAGAATTCATTTGAACCTTTAAAAAGGCATATTTTTGATCCACTCATCCTACAAGCCTTGTTCCAATTATTCTCTGGTAGAAATATTGTGTAGCATATCTGCTATACAGAACATATTGTAATACACACTATCAGCCATAGACACATAGTAACACACTTTGGAAAGCCAAGTCACATCATTGTAACACATTCATTATAACACATTCAGTAAATCAGATCATACCATACACACCCGGAAGAGCTCAGGCCACACCGTTCATATAAAAACAATTGTGACACACTTAACAGAACCAACCGAAACGTACAACATAAGCAGGAACAGTTTATGCTTTATAACCCAAAGCAGGAACAGTAGAAGCATTAAACCCAAAACAGGAACTTAGTGACAAGAACCATCGTTCTTATCAACAAAAGACAAACGTAACTAGCTTAGTGAAAACAATAACTTTCCAACATACAACCCGGAACCAAATGTGAGAAACCCTTAACTTCATTTGAGTATAAATAAAACCAACTCCGATCATGGCAAGTCAGATTCGTTCGGACTGTCAGGATAGGACTATGCCCATCCTACATCTATCGAGTTCTCATTTAAAGAGTTTAGTTATGTCCCCCTACCCAAGGTAAGGACTCTAAACTCCAACGTTTCCAGTAAGGGAAACCTCCTAAAGGTTTCTATGATCGCCTGGACGATCAAATGTCGAACGTCCGCTTCGAAACAGTATCCACCTCAGTTCTACTTAATTCGGCAAACGATGACGAAGGCCACCCTGACCAACGCGAGTTCAAAGTTACTACATGGCAACCGTCCCAAAATCGAACATACCGTAACAATCACAAAACATACCACATGGCGACCGTAACAGCCATCAAACATATTACAATTGCATTTCCGGACTACGTGGCCAAGGTCCACTGAAAAAATGGCAACTGATATCATATTGAGAGTACTAAATCATTTTCATCAGTTTGGTTTCAGCTGGTTTGGCTTTCGGGCAAATGACAATGCTCTGTATGTTCTCCATAACGACTGTTCTTGAAACATGTGATACATTTCAAGTCGTATTTCTCAGAACTGGGAGTCAAAGTACTTAAAAACTGCATTAATATGTTTCCCCATCTCGTCTTCTTTCATTTTGAACCATTTTTCTAGCTCACCTTACCTCACTGAGCCATAGTATCATGATTCCATCATGGTTTTCGAGGATTATATAGATATGTTCAGCGAGTTGTAGATTCGTTCAGGCATATAATAGACTCTTTCAGAGAGATATAGAATTGTTCGGAAGTAGGTGTAGACATGTTCGGTTATACTATAGAGCTGTCACTTTCGTACCCCTTGGACTGCAAGTTGGATCATTATCATCAGAAGGTAAACAAACGGTTGTCGTAAAAATATGTTTGTTTTAACTAATTTATGTATTAAACAGCTTGGAGAATGATTATTTGCTATTTTTAGGACTTTTAAGAATGAAAAGTTGAACCCTGCGGCTCAGTGTGTAAAAAAAACAAATGACAGCTCTACAGAATCGCTGAACATGTCTACGCCTACTTCCGAACAATTCTATATCTCGCTGAAAGAGTCTATTATATGCCTGAACGAATCTACAACTCGCTGAACATATCTATATAATCCTCGAAAACCCTGTATGTTATTGTAGGATAATTTGTTAGCCTATTTTTTTAGATGACCTATTCAACTAGCTTCATGACGGTGTGACTTGAAATAGGAAAAAAGTATTAATCATTCCGTATGCCCTAATGGCAGAAACCTGGTCTCTAGATAGGCTATACGTAGTTCTATTCCCTCCCGGAACACACACCATCCAGTGATTAATTGTCCGGTTAGGTGATACGAATAAGTCTTGTAAGCATTTAAACATAACGTCTGCATGACCACGTATGTCGGCTATAGCGAAAATAAAGCATAACAATTATTTATTTGTTACGCAATAAATAGCAAGAAAGTGCAACGCTGTGCGGTCCCGTGATACAGTCCTCAATTCTTACGACCTAATAACATGCCTGTCATGGGTTCAAACCTCATACGGACCGTCCCCCCGTAGCAAGGATTAACTATCCGACTGCGTGGTACTAAATCAGTTTCGAAATCCTGTATAGGTCGATGCGTATGTCGTTAAGCCAAATAGAAAGAATGTGCTGCGTTATCGAGATGGATACGATAAAAGTGCTTCCGTCTTAACAGAAGGTGTTCTATCTTCAACCAAACCGTTGTGTGAGAAATGGAACTAGTTTGCGAAAAGGTTTAGTCAGTCTGCTTCATGAAAAAACAATCAATGTAGTCAGGTGTTTTTACTTCTCTTATTCGTCTTTGGATATAACTGTTGTCATTAATGGCATGCCTGTACCACTAATGGATGTATCAGTGTAATTAAGCTATTGATCACCCAGATCAGGATAGTCAGTCCTACGTATGAGGGGCTTGAGCCCATGACGAGCATGTTGTTTGGAAAACTAGTTTAGTGCATAACAATCAACTTATTTTCCTTCATTGAAGAACAGAGAAGCCAAAGAAACCGATTGAAGATTTTAACGCTCGCAGGCCACAGCGGGCATTAAGCACTGTTGCGGAAGGTCAGTGTTTTACGAACATAAGCCCAACTGAATAGGAAAGGACTGTTCGAAGGGGAGTGGTTAGTACCAACATGTGATCGTCCTGATGATAGTTTTCAGAGATTGTTCCTTTAGTCAAATAATTATTGTTTAAAATACGGTCGAGTAAAATACGTATGCTGTATTGTCAATGATAATAAAAGGTCAAGGCTAAGTATATAGAGAGAAAAAAAAATTAAAAATAAATAAATAAAAATAAAACATAGTCCCCCGATCCTGTTAGTATACGATCGTCAGCAATTGACGTCGCATTCCAGCTAGCACCACGAGGAGGTAGGATTCGGAGTTCCAAGATAGCGGTTGCATAATAATACATCCGCTTCCTGGCATTAGCTAGCCAGCTGGAAAGAGCTCGATGAATTTAAAGTGTTTAAAAATACGAAGAAGAATATGTTAATACTTACTCAAACTCCTGAACTGATTGGATGGCACGCAAGATGGTAATGAAATTGTTAGGCTGGGCTCGCTTAAGCTGGTACTCGCGTATATATTCAATCAATGCTCCCCGGTTTGTGCCTTTAGATCTTAAAAAGGGCTTGACCCAGCGCCATAAATTCTCGATGGTCTGTGTGTGTACTAATGGAACGCTTGGGTCGACAAAATTTTCTGAATGGTTTATCATCTCGTGCTCATACCCTTTTCCGTCTAATCCGATGTAGGCACGCCAACCATCCGTCACAATTGTCGTTCCGGGGGCCACATTGTTCATTATAATGCCCTACAAGTTGCCAGCGTCGCGTTTCTGAACCAGCTCCAGAAAAATCTCTTTTGTCTCCCGACAAATACCACCGACCAGCCAAACCTGGTTGTTGTCCGCGATCCGTCCTCTGTGGTACTTCCGTTTGGTAATGACGGAATCGTCGATCTCCACAGTGAGCCCTTCGCCTCCGATCTGTTGTCGGTGGGTTTCCACATATTCAGCGCTTATTTCACGGAGTATTTTGAACCATTTTAGAATGGCTGTCTTACCTACAATGAGATAAAAATAAAACAAAACAAAAAATTAATCAAAACCGACTGATTGAAAAAAAAACTAAAAATAAATTACCGGCTGCACATTCAGCTTCCGCAACCATCCGCGTCGTATTTCGAGACCACTCGAAGGTTATCTCCATCAACTGGGATAGAGACAGCCTCGAATTTTTGAAAATACTATCCGTGCGGACAGTACATTCCCAGCCGGTGCAGCTCGATGTAGGCTTGCAAATCCATTTGCAAGCATTGGAGCGCTTGGTTACCTTCAGCTTCATTTGTCTCTTGCACTTGCTGCATTGTTGCGTTGGCGGCAAGAGTTCCGCTTCCTGCAAAAGACGAACCAACCCTTCCTCATCCGCGGTTAGCTTCTTCAGGTCACTGGAATTTTTGACTGCTGCAAATATATCCATAGTAGATGGTTTGTCCTGAAAATAAAACTTTCAAAAAGAGAGAATCTTTAATCTGTACACCACTTTGTTGATCAAAACATTCAACTACATACGGAGCAATATTTTCCCGCGCGATCTACACTTCCACACATAACCGATTTTACTCATTCGTTAGTACAATACATTTAAACACACTCAACCGATATCGACGATTGATTGTGCGGTTTGTGAAGTAGTGATGCTCGACCCGCACCAACCGGATTGGAGACATCCGGAAGCAACTCGGAGTCTTTCGAAACGACCCGTAAGATTTAAGGAGGTTCAGTAGGTGCAACGATTCCGGAAATTCGGTAGGTGCAAGAAAGCAGTTTCGATTCTGACTCGTTGGTGCATTTCGGGTCGGGTCAAGGTAGGTTCAATACCCGACCAGAACTCGCTGCACCTTATGCGCAGCGCTGCTTATGCTGCATTATGCGCTGTAATCGATTCCGACCCGCGGGTGTAACGAGTTCGGGTCGACCCGAATGATGAGTAGGTGACAAGCGACTTCGACCCGTTGGTGAAACCGGTATCAAGAGATAGATGGAGAGGGAGAAAACCAAAATGAAACAATGTATAGGCAGTATTTTTACAACCAAATGAAAATGAGTAGGCCATGAGTAGGAATTGAACATATCAATCCATTAAGGTGTTTTTTTTATACTTACGTTCGTCAAAAGTTTAAGACTGAAATGATTGACCATTGCTTGCAGGGGTTTGAGAAACCGATATAAACGGACTAACCAATTTATGTATTGGCATTTCTCGAAAAAGCCTTTGAACACGATAATCGTACCGATGCAATATAAAATACCTAAAAAGAGAAATTAATGGCAAGAATTTTTTATGATGAAATAGAACAAAATATATAGTTTCTGTGATATCACCACGGTTGCGTGTCGTCTATTCCCACGTGTGCACGCGCATCCGCTCGGCCCAGTAACAGCAACCCAACACCGACGTATGATGCACCCGGCACTGCGGCGTAGGGAAATGCGCATCCGATCATAGTCTGCACTAACCAGCCAGTGAGCCATTCTGCCATCCAACCAGCCAGCGAGACAAACAGACAACCAACGGAGCAGGACAAGTAAAATATTTTTTTTTAACCCACCAACACGCTCAACATTTACTTATCATGTAACATCACCATCTAATGCACATTGTTAACGAAACGTACGCACCATTATGAGGAATGGGGAAGCAAACACAGCGGGCGAGAAACAATAAATACAAATGAAGAAACACCGTAAACGAGCAATTACCTACCAACGCGATCACTGATTCCTTACCTTTTGCACATTAGTGAAACATATTTGCTTCCGTAATAGGTAATCGAAAGAGCTTTAAAAAAAACAAAACAAAATACACCGAATGTTTTCTAACCTGTTGTACACTATTTTATTCAACGGCACTGGTTTAAATCCTAATTATATGCTAATCCTAATACTGGTTTAATATGTTAACACATCACACCACAAAGAACGGCTCTAACGTATAACATCCGGCACCTTTAAACAATGCTGGCTCATCGCAATTTATGCTGCATTTTGTTCTGCATAATATTACACAACGTTACTAGCATTAATCACCCTTTACACCTTAAATGTACACACAATCACTATATCACAACACTACACCGCTTCGCCGATCTCGATCTGCTTCTCCGGAGCGTCCGGAGCGCTTCTCCGTTGTTGCCTTATCCGAAGCACCATGGAGCAACTGCAACCGACCGACTGGATCATGTCCAAGTCGGTATCTGTAATGCGACCTCCCTTCCGAAGCAACATCGATCGTTTGTCTGGCATTAGCTGAAACTAAAGAAAGGAATAAAAAAACGTATGCTTGTAGTTATAATCCTACTCACCCATGCAGTAAAAGCATTTTCACGGCGACAAAGGCTGTCGGTAACGTTTGCTGGATCTTGCTGTGCGCATGCCAATTGAGTGCACATTTCGCATTGCTCATTACGTGGACATCAAGGTGGCCATCATACTGCCCGGCGACGACGGCTCCTTAAATATAGCGGATGAGCGCGTGGCTCGCCACCGATGGAGACATGTCGCGGCAGAAGGTGTACCACACGTTTATCGGCACGTCGTGCTGGATGGCGCCGGAGGAGATGGAGCGGGACCACGGATACGGCTTCTAGTCGTTTGGCATTACCGCGATCGAGATGGCAACCGGAACTACGCCGTACCACAACAACTGATCACCGAATGATTGTAAAAGTAATTGTCCAAGCGTCCAACGGCGAGCGAGCTTTGTATGCTTTTTAACTATAGAAAAAAAACAGTGGTTAAAAAAAATAAACGCGAGGAGTTTTTGATACCGTGCGGATTACGTTCATTATCAACTTACCTTGTTTTCCATGATCAAAAATCGTTTAGTTTAATTGGGGGGGGGGGGGGGGGGGGCATTCTTTCTGTGCCCATGGCTGGCAACAAGTTTGAATGCGAAATATTTCACAGCCATGGGCTGTGAAATATATTTGCAGTTTGAGTTTGAAAAGTTTTCGATCGCTTTGCGCAGCGGGACAATTTTGAATGCGAAATATTTCATTCACGGGCTGTGAAATATGTTTGCAGTTTGAGTTTGAGAAGTTTTCGATCGCTTTGCGCAGCGGGAATACTCATCATTAGAAATTCATGTTTGTAAAACTTATAAACTATTGGTAGAGTACTAACGCTCTGAAAACAGTAGAGTACTAGGTAAAGCTAAATAATTCATAAATACAGTCATTTTATCGCACGGGACGGAGCACAATAGCGTATCTAAAGTTTTAGGGTATGGCGGATTCCTTTGTAAAAAAATCCTAAGAGTTTATACTACTGGTTCGAGAATCGAAAAATGTCGACGTAGAGTTTTAATGGAATTTTTTTTTGTTGTAAAACAGATATCTATGCACTCATTAGATGCAGAATGTGTTTTGAACATTTGTAAAATTCTGATAGAGCATAAAATATTTCAAAATATTAGAATATTTTCAAAAAACACATGGAGCTGTCCAATTTGGAAAAATCGCGTACTGCGAATTCGCGTAAATCGTGTATCGCGTACTGCGGACAATTTCTGTATTTCTTCTTCTTTGGCATAATAACCGCGATCGGTAAAGGCCTGCCTGTACTCACTAGCCAAGTGAGCTTGGCTTTCAGTGACTTATTGTTACCATAGCAGGATAGTCAGTCCTACGTGTGGGGGCACGGTCTATTCGGGACTTGAACCCATGACGGGTGTTAGCAGCTCGAAGAAAGTCGCGTGGAATGTTCGTACTTTTTCACAGGATTGAACTTTATTGCACTTCGAAAAATATGCTTAAATTGCAGCCCTTAAAAATTTGGTCACTTTATTCCCGCTGTCGAATGCTACTGACCATGACCAGCATATTCCCGGTTTCGCGATGGCGCACGCTTCGGGCTTTCGGGTGTTGGGTCAACAGCCCTGTTCGCGGGTAATTTCACGAGGTGCTACCCTCTGCAGGTGGGGATTTAAACTTCCTGCGCTGTCTGCTCACACCACGCTCTATCTAGCTCGGTTTTCGCTGTCACTCGGTGACAGCATGTTGTTTGTTTTTCTAAGATTGTTTTCGTGCCAACAACGTATGTTGTTACGTCGAGTTGACGACTGTACCACCAGACCGGCCCAATTGCTGTATATACACATCAAAATTCATAACAGTCTATACTACTTTTCATTAAAAATTCAATGGTGGCAGTGAAAGCTAAAAAACTACTGATAGAGTGCTAACTATAAAGCTAAAATATACATAACTATATACATATCTGAGTTCATATAAACACGTCATACTAACTGGTATCAATTCGATTATTGTTATTGTTTAATAGTTTCCTTGAAGTCATTCCAAGGATTAAGGGTTGGCAATACTTTCTCAACGATGGGCTGGTTAAGTTTAACCAACAACGTATACTCGAACAGATCATCAGCCATGCCAGTTCGATGGCTTGTAAGCAGCTTGTATGCCTTTCCAGCCAATCAACTTCCATACATCGCACGTGTTTGGTTGCCGAGGCTCGATTTCCTGCATTTTGATCTGCTGGCGAATATTATCTACAGTTTTTGAGGTATGTGTCAACGTGTTCAACGTGCCACCGTACATGTCGGTAAGGAAATCATCCAAATCCTCTACTATGGATGCTGCAGATTCATTAATGGAATTTTTTGGGTGATGGTTCAAACGGTGTATTAACAGAGCAAAGCGCATTGATTCTCTCCCAAATTCGCATCAAATACTCATGTAGAAAAATTAAAATAAGAAGTTTTTGTTAATAATGAAGTTTTCATCTAACTGGTGACACACGGGTCATTAAAATGTGTTGTCCTTAGGACATATTATTGTCAGAAGACGTTCATAACGATATAAAAAGCGGTATGACGGTATCCTTACATCCTTACCTGGGTTGTTTCCTTTTCCTCAAGAGTGAATACTTTAGAATCCACGAAATTGAATCTAGGATCCAAATACAGTGCAGCTGGGAACAATTGACTTTATTTAACAAGTTCAACCGGTTCATCAAACCGTTTAGTAATGGTGTCACAAACCGATTGTTCTTCAAAAGTTTTAATTCACGAACACCGTTTAGCCATAGGATATAAAACTCCGAAAACGGCTGATGCAAAGTTTGCATCAGCTTGGTTGCCTTGTAGAATGGTCTGAAGGCCTCCTCGTATTCTTTTACCATGTTCCATGACTCATCATCAATCACTGGGTAAGAATAAAAAGTAGAGTTTGAATTTTTGCTAATTAACATTTCAATAAATATAACGCATAAAACAAACAATAACATTTCAATAATTTTAGATAGTGATTGGTTTAAAACCATGAGGAAGGAGGAAGATTCTGAACTGATCGATGGGATGGGTAACATTGTTGGTGCTATTTGTAAGCGAGTGAACTACACTGCATGGCGAAAACATGAATGATTGTATCTGAAGTGAACAGATGTGCAGCTGAATGTATGTTGTGTGTTCAAGATCTAGATTAACTGTGCAATTTTTGGTTGTGGTAAAGAAGAATATTTTCTAACCGAAGTGGACAGATCTGTTTAGTATGATTTTGGTAAAGTACATTCAACAAAATTACTTAGTTCGGGTTACTGCTCTCCAAGTGTCGTAAAAAACTCCTCGAGTTTGCCTATTAACCGCACCATTGTATATTTTCCACCCCAGCGCGTAGGCGACCAAAGTGGAGGACGCTTTTACTTGTGGCAGTCGAAAAAGGGATTATATTTTACTTTCCACTACATGATTTAAAACTAACTGCAGTGTATGAATAGAAAAACGTGTTATGGTAAATTATTCGAAAAGCTTCCCATTAAAGCTTCCATGAAGCTATCTTCAGTTGTAGGGTCCTCATCGTCGATCATCCCATGAAATTGCGCCTGAACCGCAACTAACTGCTGTTGCAATTGTTTCTCAGCTGCTAGCATATTTGCGCCATTGTCGGTTGTTATCCAAAAAATCTGTTCCAACTTTAATTTGTAGCGTTTTAACGCATATAGTTTTAATTCTGTTTTAAATTAATTTGGCGGTCTGGCTTTCGTTAACTTCTAGCATTGCTGTAAAATTACAATAACAAGGGTAACATAACAAAATTACAGTCCGTAGTAGTACATTTTGACGTATATATATACAGATACTTATATACAGATTTTTTCGTAAATTGACTTACTTACCCAAGGTACGACACCCCATTACGCCGTTCAGCTCGTATTAAGCATTCACTCCTAGTACATGCCTGTTTTAACGTACGGCGGGATCCACCTTCAAACATACAAGTTTCTCGCGCATTTCTTTAGCGAGACTATCCATTACACCAGCTGTGTCAAACTCATTTCATCAGAGGGCCGCAAGTACAGATTTTCAGTTATTTGCGAGCCGCAAAGTTGAGAATAAAAATATACTACCTCAATATTTATATAAAATACCTATTGTTTAAAATCATTGTTGTTAAACAAATTGACTTTTTGCGCTCCTCGCTTCAAATCTGGAATCGTTTCTTATTTAAAAATTTGCGATGTTGTTTTTCATTGTACTCTTTGTTGTTAAAAAATGTTTAATATACTTTTAATGTCACATGCAATTTCTTTTATCCTTATTATTAAAATAGGATATTTTTCATTTTTCCGTTCTCACACGGCAGTTCTGTTAGAAAATATCGCTCAACCCCATTTTTCACTAAGGTAGGGGAAATCTAGGTGCCTGTTGCGATTTTTTTTAAAAACAATCTGAGCTATCCATCGCTGGATGAATAACAAAAATATTTGCCTGCAGTTTTTTGACAGTTCAAGAGAAAAATTGCAATAAATCGTGTTTAAAAATTAGTTTTCGCTAATTTCCAAGTCCCTAATGTTCTAGTGGTATATTCATTTCTTATAACAAGAACCCGTTGTTTATGAATAATTTTGTTAAATTACGACATTTTTATCCGACGCAAATTCGTGGTGTGTGAACCCAAAAAGATTGGCAAATATTTTTTTTTACACTTGAAGGGAAATGATTCGCGAATCAAGGAAAGGACTGTGTGAGCTAACCTATTCATTAGCTATGTATTGCAGGACTTCGGCATTTCGTTTATTTTAATCCTTAATGTCAATCCTTTTATGTTAAGCATAATCATTTCATTTTGGTTTTGATTTTTGGGGAGGTTGCAAAGTACAATTCGTCTTGTAGAATGTGAGATGCAAATAAATTCAACCTGGCTACAAACGCTTTCGATAAGTCGTACATATTGGATATTAATTGATTTTTATGGTGGGATGATTATGAAAAAAACAGAAGTGGCTCCAATGGAATATCAAAGATGTAACATACTAAGGTTGGAGCCGTGCAGATCCGTTCGGAGCAATTCGGAGCCGATTGAAGCCTTTACTCGGCAGTCAGAGGCATTAAGATCGGTTGGAACGACCGGAACCATTTCTGACTGCATACTAGCCGATCCGTGCGACAACCGATGACTCTAACGGTTCCGAATGACTCTAGACGGCTCTATAGGCTTCGGACGGCAACGAGCGAAACTGTTGGTTTGACAATCCATCATTAGTTGTTGTAAAGTTTCCAGGTGTGTGTATCTTGTTATATTCATTCCTATTTCGTTTCTAGACAGTTGACGCATATCTGTTTTTCCATATAGAATGTGGAATCGAGTTTGCACAAAATTATGCTAATATTCAGAATTTAATCGAAACATAAAACGAATGAGTTTGCATTCGATTTAATGTTTCTTAAGGGTCTCGTTTTTTCTGTACGTACGTGTAGAATGTTGCTCTGTAATGGGATGGGATCCGAAGCCCCATTGAGGGATAATACAGGCTCTCCCATCCAACTCCTATTCCGACACGTCCTCGTCGTGCAGAGTGGTAACATGTGTCACCACATATCCAAGCTTGGGTACACGGGCTTGACCCAACCCCTTGGGCGGATGGTGGCACATGGCGAACCAGGAGGGGGGTGGGTATCCCGGGAAACTGGGTGCCTGAACGTCGGGGGGGCAACCCGACGCTAAACAAAACGGTCACGTGGGCGCGGGGCCAGTCACCCAGTCCCATGAACCAACGACTACGGAAAGCCACAGAAATTTTCGAAACGGACATCCCGATACCGACCATACACAATGCCCCCGGACTACTCTGAAAATGGGCTCATGGAACGTACGCACTCTAAGCGAAGCCGGAGCCTTGAAAAAACTTGATGATGCCCTAGCCACACTGAGCATGGATCTCGTAGCTCTACAAGAGATTCGGTGGCTAGGGAACAGTGTGCAGATCAGGCGTGGTAAGCATTGCTACGACATATACTACAGCTGCCACGACCGCCACCGCGTGCTCGGAACGGGTTTCGCCGTAGGTCCCCGGTTGAAACCCGCAATCATGGGTTTCTATAGAGGCTATAAACGATAGGCTATGCACCCTGCGCATGCGAGGCAAATTCTTTAATATAAGCCTCATAAACGTTCACGCCCCTACCGAAGATAAAGAGGAAGAGGAGAAGGACCTATTTTACGGCCGCCTCGCTAGACTCGTTGATGCGTGTCCCAGGCATGACCTCATAATCATCCTGGGGGACTTCAACGCAAAAGTCGGTAGGGAGCCAATGTACCGCCAATACACTGGCTGTCACAGTCTGCATGAGCACAGTAATGATAATGGTAGTAGATTGGTCCAGTTCGCCGCAGCGAACAATCTGGTTGTAGGAAGTATCAAATTTGCGATCAAGAAAATCCAAAAGATTACATGGGCGTCCCCGGGTGGAGAATCCTTCAACCAGATCGACCACGTGTTAATAAGCCGCCGACGACAGTCGAGTCTGTTAAATGTCAGAACATATCGAGGAGCCAATATCGATTCCGATCACTACTTGGTTGGCTTAGTGATACGTTGTAGAATCGCCCGCCCCCGCGCCAATGGGGGCGGAGAAAACACGCAGCCTCGGCTCAACACGGACTCTCTAAGGGACATTGCTGTCCAACAGAAATTCAAACCCCTTTAGAAGAGTCTCTACTACCAGAAGACAGATACGAAACTACGAGCGAGAGGTGGAACGCTCTAAAAACAAAAATAATAAACTGTGCAAGAAATATACTCCCACCACGTCGTGGCAACACCAAATCTGGCTGGTTCGACGATGAATGCAGACAAGTGACCGAACGTAAGAATACTGCATACCGAGCAATGCAGCAACGGCATAGAACGCGGGCATGCGCAGAGGAATATTCACGGCTTAGACGCGAAGAGAAACGAGTTCACCGCTCCAAGAAGCATGCTTTGGAAGAGCAAAACATGCGGGAACTCGAGCAAACCAGAGAGGCGTACGGACCAACACGAAATTGTTACTGAGGTGTGGGATAGGGAATCGATGCCTTGTGATTGGAATCTCGGCATCATCTACCCCATATAAGAAGGGAGATAGGTTGGACTGCAACAACTACAGGGGTATTACGGTGTTGAATACTGCCTATAAAATATTCTCCCTGATCCTTCAGGATCGCCTTATCCCGCACGTCGAAGAGATAGTAGGAAACTATCAATGGCTGAATACAGAAACGACACATACCATCTCTTCATTGACTTCAAAGCCGCATAGCAGCATAGCCAGGGTAAAACTGTACGACGCTATGAGCTCATTTGGAATCCCGGCCAAACTGATAAGGCTAGTTAGAATGACTATGACCAACGTCACATGCCAGGTGAGGGTGGATGGAAAACTCTCAGGACCTTTTGCTACCACCAAGGGTCTGCGCCAGGGGGACGGGCTTGCCTGTCTCCCATTCAACTTGGCGCTAGAGAGGGCCATCCGCGACTCGAGGGTGGAGACCACGGGAACCATCTTCTATAAGTCAACCCAGATCCTGTCATACGTTGATCATATAGACATCATTGGTCTGCGGCTCTCCTATGTAGCAGAAGCCTACCAAGGGATCGAGCAGGCGGCAGAGAACCTCGGATTGCAGATAAACGAGGCAAAGACCAAACTGATGGTGGCAACATCAGCGGTCCTACCAATGGCTCATTAATCAGCTGTCAAATCGGCATAGTCAGACGTGTTTACGTATAGCTCCGTGATTTATTTTCCGTATTTCGGTTATTTTAACAAACAATCAGTTTTCTATAAGTAAAAAAGTTGTGTAGTGAGCTTGCCCGCAACGTATTATACATACTTTTAGCAATTGTGCTAGTTCTTCTTCAATTGCTCGTCGGTCGCATCACCCGCGTAGTGCGTCTATTAACCGGTCAAGGCATCGACCTGTGAATTCCTTTTCAAAATGGAGCATACTTGCAACTCTTGCGCAACCGAGATCACCGAAGACCTGATTAGCTGTTATATTTGCAACTCACCGTTCCACATCCGCTGTTCGCGCATTCCTGAGAATGCACTGAAGCTAACCAACGAACTAACCATCAAACAAGCTTTGGCCCAGTCGAGCATACAAACAACAATGGATGCCGTCGCCAATAGTCTCAAATCTGCACTTGAACCTCTAGCAAAAGAAATTCGTACTGGTCTATCGCAGCTTAATGAATCGCAGAAGAGAACACCACTGAGCAGTCACCCTCCTGCCAAATTGCGCAGAGTTTTACCAGCGAAGAGATTATTCTCCGAGTTGGTCAGTGCTACAAACACTTCACCTGCTATCTCGCTTGTCGCCAAAAGAACAACAAACATCAATAACAACAATATCAACAATAACATAGCCGTACCGTCACTAGCTGAGCACAACAATATTAACATCACAAATAACATCACTTCTCGCCAGCCAATTGCTATTTATGGCACGGATAACGATTCTCCAAACCTTCCAACCGTTCAAAACCGCTTTGTACCCAAAATGTGGCTTCATTTAGCTAACATTGCTCCTGGCACTTCCTGTGAACAAGTCGTGGAATCTGTGAAACGACGGCTGGCCACAACCGACGTCATTGCATTTAGCTTGATGGGCAAAAATTTCGACACTACTTTGGCTAGACCGATGTCGTTTAAGGTTCGCATCCCGGCTCACCTTCGTGAAACTGCGTTATCGTCCTCGGTTTGGCCTTCTAATCTACGTGTACGTGAATTTATACTACGTGATAACCGTCCAGCATCATCCCATCCTTTGGCTTGTCTCACACCGATGAATGCACATGAAACCCCACTTCAAAGCATCAATGCAGTGCCTATCGATAATATTCCGAAACCGGCAGAGCAAACCATCAATGAAAAGCCAAATAGTTCATCACCTAGTAATGTACAACCAATAGTGCACAATATGGAGCATTCACCTATCCCAGCTGATCGTACGGCTCAAAACAATGACGTTCATCACGAACACAGCTCATGAAGCTTACGCACACAAGAAGCATCAGCCAGTCGCTATTCGCACACTAACACTTCATGTAATGACCACGCACGCACTAACACAGCAACTCACTTGAAAATGTTTTCAGTTCGCGATATTAAAAACATTTCACATGCCAAACCGACTGACACTGCTTTGAAACCATGTGATATACATTTTCACTACCAAAATGTTAGAGGACTACGTACCAAACTCACAGAATTTGGATTGAACACATTGGACGCTAAATATCAGATAATAATACTCACCGAAACCTGGCTTGACAATTCAATTCCATCATCGCTACTGTTTGACCCGGGCTATTCGGTGTATAGATGTGATCGTAGCTTGTCTAATAGTATGCATACTCGTGGTGGTGGCGCACTGATCGCATGCTCATCCTTATTGAACACCCGTGAACTCACTCTACCTCGTAACTCACTTGAGCAAGTGTGGGTTACCGTTCGCCTATCATCTTGCACGATATTCATCGGGACTGTTTACATCCCTCCTAATCGAGCTAACGACACAGATACTCTTACATCTGTGATTGAAAGTGTAAGTGCAATAGTAAACCATGCAAAAACTAATGATCTAATATTTTTGTTTGGAGATTTTAATTTTTCGGCAGTATCGTGGTCACTAGCACAACAAACATTTGGTCACTCATCATCGTTCGCGCACTATGTGGCAAATTCATCATCTTCGGTCAGATCCCGGTTTTTGGATGAAATTAACGCTAGCGATCTTTATCAAATAAGCTGTATCAAAAACTCGCTTAACCGGCAGCTCGACTTAGTATTCGCAAATTTTATTGCCGCAACTTACTGCATCGATTTGCACCCCTGCCCAACACCACTAGTCTCTCCTGACCTGTACCATCCAGCCATCGATTTAACGGTTCGAATTCCAAGCACAATGCCTAATCCTACACTGACGCAAGCAAGTAGACCTAGGATGAATTTTTATAAAACCAATTTTACTCGGCTTGATGAGCTCATAACTAATTTTAATAGCCAGTTCAGAATTAGCCAGTTTAATTCTGTTGATGAAGCTTTATCGATATTTATACGCTTTCTTTTATCCTCGTTTGATTCGTGTGTACCAATTATCACACCAAAGAGCGGCCCTGCTTGGTCTGACCGCCACCTAAAAAAACTTAAAAGAGCTAAGGAAGCTGCATTAAAAAAATATACGAAGTACCGATCACCTGTTAACAAAAGCATATTAAATGAAACAACTCGCTTGTACCGTAGTTACAATAAAATACGCTACGGTGGCTACTTGTCTCGGTTGGAGAAGAATTTTATCAAAAGGCCCAAAGCTCTCTGGAGTTTTCGTAAGAAACACAATAGTACAAATGTGACACCTAAATCGATTTACCACAATGACCGAGCTGGTTCAACTGCTTCAGATATGTGTGATATATTTGCGTGTAGATTCGAGGAGGCATACACAATCTCAACTACTGACGACAATATTATCACCAACGCTTTAATTAATACTCCTAATGATGTCATCGACCTTAATTTAACTAATATATCGCAAGAATCTGTTCTAAATGTGCTCAAAGCAGTCAAGCCCAAAGCTAGTCCCGGCCCAGATGGTATTCCTGCCATCATTCTCAGCCGATGCTGTGAGTCCATTGCGCCGATCTTCACCAAAATTTTTAATTTTTCGCTGCAACAAGGAGAATTCCCCTCTATTTGGAAGAGTTCATGGATAGTCCCCATATTTAAAAAAGGTGACAAGGAAGATGCAGCCAACTATAGAGGCATAACATCACTCAGTGCTGGAGCCAAAGTTTTTGAGAAAGTGATCCAAACAAGTTTACTCACGGCTTCATATCACTATATTAGCCCTCATCAACACGGTTTCGTTCCAAAGCGGTCGACGATTACTAACCTTGTTGACTTTACATCACAATGTCTCCGTAACATGGATAGCAGGATTCAAACAGATGCAGTTTATATGGATTTAAAGGCTGCTTTTGATAGCATCGATCACAACATCCTTTTAGCCAAGATGAACAAGTTGGGACTTGGGCGAAATTTAATATGCTGGTTAGAATCGTACCTTGTCAATCGATCGTATGCTGTATCTTTCTCACGGTGCCATTCAAGGTCTTTCATTGCGTCATCTGGTGTGCCACAAGGTAGCAACCTGGGTCCACTACTGTTTGTACTGTTCATCAACGACCTGTCGTATGTAGTACCAGCAGCGAATCATTTAATGTATGCAGATGACATTAAAATCTACATGACGATAAAAAATGACACAGACCACTCCGAGCTACAACAATACCTTCTCGATTTTCACCAATGGTGCTTTCGAAACCGCCTGAGCCTCTGCATTGAAAAATGCCGAGTCATTTCATTCACACGCGCACGAGAAATTAAGAATACCAGCTACACAGTTAACGGTTTTCCAATAGAACGCACTAATACTATGAAGGATCTCGGAGTCATACTTGATTCAAAGCTGTCATTTGACCAGCAAACAGAGGAGGTGATTACCCGAGGTAATCAATTGCTTGGCATGTTGTTTCGGATAACAAGAGATTTCAAAGACCCAGTCTGCATCAAAGCGTTATACTGTGGTATTATCCGCCCGGTACTCGAATACGCCTGTGTCGTCTGGAAGCCCTCAACCCAAAGACTTTCTGAGAGAATGGAATCGATACAGCGTCGCTTATCCCGATACGCAACACGCTTGTTACCTTGGCCACCTGGCAGTCAGTTACCACCTAATGAATCGCGACTTCTGCTCCTCGGACTGCAACCGCTCCACATCCGACGCCGTACCGCACAACAACTATTTGTGGCTGGTTTACTGCAAAATAACATCGACTGTCCTTCCCTACTCCAGCAGTTAAACTTTTACGCGCCTGCTGTTCAGCTTCGCTCTCGTCCGTTACTTGCCCTGAACCGTAGTCGAACTGGATATGGATCTAGAGACCCCCTCAACTCCATGATTAGGGTGTTTAACGAAGTTCGTCATTTGTTTGATTTTGGAACCTCAGTGCAATCCTTTAAAAACTGCCTTAGAAGCGAATTATTAAGATGAACTTACTACTTATTTTAATCTAATATTAGACTTAAGAACATTCACACGGATCCATTGTTATCCATTGAACGAGTAATAAACAAATTAATAAATAATCCGAATCTACGTAGGCGTGATGTACAGATAGGTGAACGCACTTTTGAAGTCGTCCCAGAATTCACCTATCTTGGGTCAAAGGTCAGCAACGACAACAGTATGGAAGTTGAGTTGCGCGCAAGGATGCTGGCTGCCAACCGGTCATTCTACAGCCTGAAAAAGCAGTTCACCTCAAAGAACCTGTCGCGACGGACGAAGCTGGGACTATATAGTACCTATATAGTACCAATACTCACATACGCCTCTGAGACATGGACACTGTCCAAATCTGACGAAGCCCTCTTAGCCGCGTTCGAGAGGAAGATGCTCAGAAGGATACTTGGCCCCGTATGTGTGGAAGGACAATGGAGGAGCCGCTATAATGACGAGCTATACGAGATGTACGGCGACCTCACTGTCGTACAGCGTATTAAGCTCGCCAGGCTCCGGCGGGCTGGCCATGTTGTACGCATGGAAACGGACGACCCAGCCCGTAAAGTCTTTTTAGGCCGTCCACAAGGACAGAGGAGGCGTGGTAGGCCCAAATTGAGGTGGCAAGATGGCGTGGAGGCGTCCGCCATTAAGGCCGGGATAACGGACTGGCAGACGAAGGCGCGAGACCGTGAGCGGTTTCGGACACTCCTGAGGCAGGCCAAGACCGCAAAGCGGTTGTAGCGCCGGATAAGTAAGTAAGTAAGTAACGTGTAGAATAAGTTTGTTAGATGTTATGGGAACATTAATGTTAATTTAGAAAAATATAGCGACACAATGATTGTTCTTCTCTGGAAAATTGAATACACTTCGACAAATAGTAATAACAGATTTTTGGTTTGCAGTGCTTTCCGTACTTCTCAAAATATTCTCGCGAGCCGCATTCTTTATCGACGCGGGCCGCATGCGGCCTTCGGGCGGCCAGTTTGACATACCTGCATTACACGTAACACAACCGCTCGAACGTGTATTTTAATGTTCTCGCGATTTATAACTATGCCTAGTGCATCACAATACACACCCTAAACCTTCCGGAAAGCAGGTCATTTGAAACAACTATAGGGGAGGTTAGTGACTGTAACTAGTTCCACAATAGCGTGAAACATACATGCCTATTATATTGGGTTCGGCATTTGAGAAGATTCACTCGCACGTTCATTATGTTCATTTTCGTATCGTTATGCTAGCGACGTTCCGCTTCGAGTAACTCATCAACAGATTCTAGTCGATGAAGTAAAAATCGGCACCATGTTGCTCGAACAGGAAGGTGCATTCGAGAGATTTTCGGTTGACAGCTCAAACTGTCGGAAACGCGCACATTTAACCTCACAAAGAATTTAAGCCACTGTCTACGTGTGTAATTAAGTTTAACATAAGTTTATCAACACTCTCATGGCTCATATTTACCCCATTTCCAACAAAATTATGGAAAAAAATGATTTTAAAGAAGTACTGAATCCTTTTGTTTACACTCTCTCCGAACGCCGGTTGCTTCGACCAACTGTCAAACACACAGATCCCGCTGCGCAAAGCGACGGAAGAAATCATGGCGTTCGGAGAATTTTCTCATGCCATCCCCGCTGCGCAAAGCGATCGAAAACTTCTCAAACTCAAACTACAAACATATTTCACAGCCCATCAGGCCTATTATTTTACTCGTATGACATTCGATTCCGTCGGAAGCACTCGAGTCGAACGGGAGAATGAATTTGCGAGTAAATTTTTTCGAATGCCGAACGCAATATAATAGGTCTGCATGGCTGTGAAATATTTCGCATTCAAACTTGTTGCAAATTTATAAATGAAATATTTGAACATTTCCAGCGCTGAAATTTTTGAATTGAAATATTTCTTCAATCTGAATCCAAGCGTTTCCCTGACATCCCGTTGCGCAAAGCGACCCGCACGACAAAATCGAGCAGTTTTGTAGCTCAGATTTTCGATCGCTTTCCGCCAAAAGCGATCGAAAAAGCGAGCAGAAATGTCAGGGAAAACGCTTGGATTCCGATCGAAGAAATATTTCAATCCAAAAATTTCAGCGCTGAAAATGTTGAAATATTTCATTTATAAATTTGCAATTCCCTAACCGCAAAAGGCGGTTTTCGCCGCGATTTTCGACCAAGCGAAAATAAAAATTTTACCATTTGTATGGGGCGAACACACACACACAAATTATGGTGGCTGATTATGGATGGGAAGATTATGGTTCTGCCTTCTGTTTCGCTCTCGCTCACAGACGATGGTGTCCCATCGCATTCTCACCATGTTATAGGCCAAAGCTGTGGTTGTTGCTGCTCTTTTTCGCAAGTGAGGGAGTTTTCTTTCTCCTTGTTATTCCCATGTGTGGCATTGGCCGCGAACTATCATCATCCTCCTGATCCGTTAGTTAATGAAAGGTAAATTGTTAAAAGTAATGGCTGTGGCACACTTAATGCTCCACAAATTCGTGCACTTTATGTGCCACACTGTACGGACAACGTTTTGGCTAGCACAACAACACAATTTAGCAACACAGCCCGGCCTTTGGTCCTGTATTAAAAAAAAACCTAAAGCACATGTATGATGTTGTGTGTAGATTTGGATCATTTTATACGGACGAGCAACAATTAAATGCCGCATATGGTATACCCTTTAAAACATACGGCAGAATGTATTTTAAACGTCATTCTGCTGCTCTATTCGACATGCACACAGGCTTATTGAACGCATGCTGTGATTAAACCGTTTCCCCCAGAGCCAGACGAGTTCGATTCTCATCTGGAACATTCCTCAGGTATGAAGAACTGACTATCCGATAACGTGATTTTAGTAAGCTAAAGAAGAAGCCGTTACAGTCCGGTCCACATTATTGGTCGTTACATCAAAGAAGAATAAAATTTGTATGGGAGGATGTGGCTTGAATTGCTGCGCTCAGCCTCGGCTCGTAAGGGAGGCAAGATCACCTGTACAACAAAGAGATAAAGAAGATGGCAGGGAGCTGTGGGGTCTTATCGGCCATGGGCCTCAATCGGTCACGTGGCTCCACGCAGCGCTGGTATGTGGTCAGCGAGTGCAGTATGTAGTTCGACAGCCACCATCGCGTCCCGTGGGAGCAACGAGCTCGAGTCGGCCCAAATGATCCGGATCGTTTACGAATGGTTCCCAGCCGGTAGGACGATCCGCACCCAGTGTCGGATTAACAGGTGTACAGGCCCTAAGCAGTCACACGAATGTGTCGAGCGAGTCGTTTTTACTTTTGAGCGGGGGCCCCACACGGCCGCTTTATTTGCGTACTGGCAGTGGCGAATCTAACGGTAGGCGGACTAGGCGGGCTCCGTAGTTCGCTAGTCTACAGTATGCCTATGGACAGAGTACTAGCGACAAGGGCCTTCGGAAGGATGGACGTTGGGGCCCCGAGGCTGGCGAATCATTTGCACAACTCCCTTCCCCCCCCCAGCATTTTTTTCAAGTTTACTGTTAAATATCCCTACAGCAAGCAGTGCCGAAACCCCCCCCCCCTAGAACACCATTTACAGGGGGCCTCAACTCGTCTTATCACCTAGAGCCCCCCCCCCCCCCCCCAATACCCTTTATCCCCCACTGCGTACTGGTTAATCCGCCCTGTCCGTACCTTGTATACTAAACTATGCTAGCCTTATTGAACAGCAACACGAATCAAAAAGGAAAGAAAAGGGAAGAAAGTAAGGAAATGGTGGGCAAACAAGAGCGGAAGGAGGAGCGCGAAGGGTGATAGTCGAAGAGGTGAGATGAGAAGATGAATGCGTTCCGGGGCGACGATGGGCTCTAAACAAAGGGGGACGAGAGCGAAGCGAGCTGGAGGGGGAGCGGGAAGGACATACAGGAAGGAAGCAACATGCATTTTTTGTAAGTAAATGTTCTTCCTTCCCGCCACACTTTGAAAAGAAATTTCTGTTAAAAATGAAATCAAAAGTATTGTCTACATCAATCTTATCAGCGAAGGATCGTAGAAAGTTTATTTATCTTTTTCTTATTTTACACAACAACCATTGTTTTTCTACCTGCCTCAACCACTCTTGAGCGCGGATCTCCTGTTTTTCTTCATCTTGGCGTAACGCCCTGCACGTTCATGCCGGCAGCCGGATAGACAGCCCATACGAGGATTGAATCGAAGACGAGCATGTTGTTAAGTCGTGCGAGTAGACGTTACTAACTGATTTACCCATAGCGGAATAGCCAGTCCTGAGCTACTAGCACCATACGGGGCTTGAACCTAGGACGGTTATGTTGTGGTATTGTGTTCGGTTATCACGACAACGAGGGACCACCGAAACCAACCAAGCAATCCATAGAATGTGGGGACGCGTGGAGCACCTTGGCGCGTGAAAGGTCCGGCTGCATCGCCGGCATTTGAGGCTCCCGGGGGCCGGTCGCCACAGCCAATCCCCGAGTGCAGCCGCAGCGCTATCGACAATGCATGCAGCATAAACCTCACTTACGCATGCTGTGTCAATGGCGTGTTCAGGGCTAGAACACAACTCTCTATGCCACCCGCCAGGCTGCGACATGTCCGCGCCGCACCATCCGCAACGATGATGCGTCTCCAAAAAAGGCGAGAGAAGGAGCAAGCCAGGCAACGCGAGCGAGCGATGCGTGCGCCAGCTATGTCGAGGCGGGGCCTTCCTCGCTTACAGCATCGAGCAAGAGGCGGGGGAGACGTTCCTTTCTCTCTTCCGAAGAGTAGACCCCGGTAATAAACAAGAAGACAGTACAACATGCATCCTTACTTGTAATCCCCATTGGTAGGGATGAAGGGAGGGAGAGGGGTAGGGGAGGATTGGATGGGTTTGTGCATTATTGATAAAAGAGTAATAAATGGAAAGACAACATGTGTTCAATGATAACATTCCTCATTTGAACATTTGCCTTTCCGTTGAGTTTAACTAAGCATTGGTTGGCTTCACATGTGCATTGATAATTGTACTTTGATTGCTTCTTCTTTTTTTTGCACAAGCGCAACTAACTGCGCTAACAAACAATATAAAACCCGTACGAAGCATGCATTCAATCGATCCGGCAAATAGCTCGAACGGTAAATCGATTCCATCCACACGACAACTTGCGCGGTGATCAAATCCAGATTCGAACGACGGCGCGAGCCAACGCGCAATGCATCAGCAGCCAAAAAAAACGGGAAGGAAAAAAACAATAACCCCAAGCCAAGCGCGCTCCCACAAGGTCAAGCATATTCGCCAATATCCGCTGGGAGAAAGAGGGGAATGAAGGAGGTGATGGGAAGCGACGTCACACAAAGTGACTGTGATCTGGTAGAACGGATAAAGAAGACAGCAGACAAGCGTTATCACTCCCACCACTAGCAGCATATGAACGAACAGCTGGTGTGATCGCCACAACCGACAAGCAAGGAAGGAGTAAGGGGGAGGGCAAGAATCATCTTTTTCTAGCCATCTATAAAACTTATTTTTTGTGGCTGCTATTCTATACAACAACCCAAAATCAGCAAAACCACCCATAATTTTGATGTTTTTCGCCGTGAAATCTATTTCAAAAATTCGCTTGGTCGAGTAAACTATTTAACTCGACGTAGACTCGACGTCTACTCGACGTCGTACATTTTATAGCAACGGCGGATTTTGCGGGTTGGGAACAAGTTTGAATGCGAAATATTTCACAGCCATGGGCTGTGAAATATGTTTGAAGTTTGAGTTTGAGAAGTTTTCGATCGCTTTGCGCAGCGGGCTGACATTCGATGTTTTCCTCTGTTATCAACAATAACACCTTCTTTTTCCTTCCAACGGCAAATTTGTGAAGCAGCTCGCTCGCTGCACAAATTCAAGCAGTTTCCTGCGCAGGAAATGGTGCAAAATCTGCGCTGGCTAGTGCGTTTCCGGAGGGGGGGGGGGGGGGGGGGGGGGGGGGTGTGGGGAGTGCGTGCTGTTGGGTATATTAAAAAGACATACGATCGAAGCAAACGTGCGTGTGATATGTAGCACATTTCTTTCCAATTCAGCTAGCGGACGCAAGTGGAAACAAAACTTGAACTGAAATCATAAAAAAAGGATTCTGCATTTGTTTATTACGGTGTGCGTATGGTGCTGCACCTGTCCGTCCAGAATATGGTGGCTTGTTGGCTTGGAGTCATTATCATGACGCAGATTGACTGGCAATGTCTTGGAATGTGTTCGGCTCGGTAGGTTCATGTTTTGGTCGATTGCATTCCGTTGATTTGTCGCGCGTTAGCGGTAGATATTGCAGCAACAAAGTCAAGACAAACTCTTCCCCGGGTGTGGAATGTTATGCTAAGTTCTTATTATTATTATTATTATTATTATTATTATTATTATTATTATTATTATTATTATTATTATTATTATTATTATTATCATTGTTATTATTATTATTATTATTATTATTATTGTCATTACGGTCTACGCGACTGTGCAGGTCTTTTCAGGGCTTGAATACCACATAGCCAGATAGTCAGCCCTTGCTACGGCGGAAGGTTCATACGCGGTTTGAACCCACGACGGGCATGCAAATGCAAGGAAATATGGCGGTGCCGCGGGACCGCTCCTATCCATCGGACAGTTTGCATACTGCCACACTGTCTTCTGCCCGATGCATACGCTGCAGGCATGGGGAAGGATGCACCTCCACAATAAAAAAACACCGTCATGAACCAGCGGCGGATCTAACGGTAGGCGGACTAGGCGGTCGCCGAAGATTTCTAGTCTGTAGTATGCCGTATGTCTACAAGTGGACAGAGTATTAGCGACAAGGGCCCCCGGAAAGATGGTCGTTGGGGCTCCGTGGCTGGAGAACCATTTGCACCTCCCGTCCCCCCATGGCGACAACAATTTTAGGGCCTATGACCGATGATCGTAGGGGTTCCATGACCACCCCCCCCCCCATCCACCGGCAATTTAAGTATACTGTTCAATCTTCTAACAGCTGTAGATCAACCTTCTCCTCCCGGTCATCAGTTACCCATTGACAGGGGCCTCAACTCGTCTTTCCGCCTTTCATGAACACTTTCGTTTCCAATGGATCATAACATTCCGGAAGTAAACAAATTTGGCGAAAGTGTTGCACACACACGCACGCTCACACCCACGCGCAGATGGCTCAGGATATCTATGTAATATACAGCATACGAAAGCAAAAGCTTACGGTAACAAAGTTATGCTTAATGCTTAGCACGTTCAGATCGATGGCAGGCCCCAGGGACTGCCAGTGGACTTTCCAGTATGCCGGTTTTACAATCAACTTGCGTATTTGATGCCGGTGGAAAGGAAAGTTGATGAAAATCAGCGCCGGGCTGAACGTGTTATTGCAAATTAGGGCTCTGCGCGTTCCTCCTGCGTGAGCTATCGATTCCATAATCAATTTTACATTGCAGCGTTTGAACTCATTGCCCTTTTTTGGTTTGATTTGTGAAAATGCAACTTCATCGCCGTAATGTTTGTTAACGGCTTTTTTAAGCGCCACAACAGCTCGCGAGTATAGACCACACGCGAGAAAGTGATAGCGCTATGGAGGGAAAAAGCACGGACGACGGCTGACAGCGATTGGCCGTCTGATGCACCAACACATCCAAACCTTCGACAGCGCGCTCAGGCGAGGGGTATGAGGCGGAGTCAGGGACGGGTAGCTCGACGAGCTGCTTGACAAATTTGCCGTTGGAAGGAAAAAGAAGGCATGAGAAAATTCTCCGAATGTCATGATTTCTTCCGTCGTTTTGCGCAGCGGGTATGATGTATGGTTAGAACGAGAGTGATTTATTTATCGATTAACAACTATTGCGAAGGAATGGGATGTAAGGAAAAATGAATTATGATGATTCGGCTGTGATCTGTGCGATTGTCCAATTCGCATACGTATGCATAACTGGAGTTACGGTTGTCGCCTGGTGTTTTAGTCGATGTCGCTCGTTGTTGCTGCCGGTGTTGCTGCACATAAAGTGCTGACAACTAATTCGGTGGAGCACCTGAAGTGCTGACTGTTGACGCACATAAAGTGCTTGGCGTTACGTGCTGGCTAAAAGAGAACTTACTTATTCACACATGTGTAATTGTGTGAGTGCAAAAACTGTGTAGAAAGAAAACCACGCTCCCCAATGATACATTTTGGACCTTCTTCTCTTCTTCTTTGGCTCAACAACCGTTGTCGGTCAAGGCCTGCCTTGTACAACTACTTGTGGGGTTGGCTTTCAGTGACTTATGGATAACCCCCCCATAGCAGGATAATCAGTCCTACGTATGGCGGCACGGTCCATTCGGGGCTTGAACCCATGATGGGCATGTTGTTAAGTCGTACGAGTTGACGACTGTACTATAAGACCGGCCAATTTGGACCTAGCAAACAAAAACTCGGCTGTCTTGCTTTTATCTTCTATACCGCACTTGCTTGCACTTATTCGCGAGCGTTAAAATATACTGGGCCTCATCGCGAACGAAAGTCGATAACGGAGTGGATAATTTAGCCGATCGGTTAGCAAAATTCCAATGTTATCCAATTGCGTTTTCTCAATCAGAATCTACGCTAACCGATCGGTTTGGCAGTGGAGTGGAATGGTGATGGCCACCATAGCAACGTGGTGAAAAAGTCGAGCAGTGGGATATGCAGTTGAAAACTTCATATAAAAAAAACCATTTCAGTCGGATAGCCATATCTACTGCTCCACCCCAGTTGATATAACAGTGGAAAACTAAATAATATTAAAATCCATGTTTAACAGCTCGCACAAAAGGATATTTTATCGTTGTTTGAGGTATTTGAGATGTTTTATCACTCGATTTAGCTAAAATATTCTTTTTTAGAAAATATAAATTTACCTGTTTATTATAAACTATCAAAACACATAATTTTTGGTTTATAACAGGTATCTAGTTTATTATAGTTTAAGCTAAGAAATAAGAAACCAACAAAAGAAATCCTTTTCTGCTAATCCTTCTTATTTGTCCAACCTTATGTTATGGTTTAATATGTTTTGTTATGGCCTTATGGCATGTTAGATTCGGTTCCGACACGTACATACAACGAGATTGAGGAGACCAGTAGGTTCACTTAGTACAAGAAAGTGTAAGCAACTCATGTCCGTTGGATGGATGGATACAGCCCGAGAATGCTCTGATTGACTCACACATCGCTAAGTTCCACGCCTCGTGACAAACGCGTCACCCAATGAACTTTTTTTGTTCATCCATTTAAACGAATATGTACACTTGAAAAGCATCTATACTGAATCACATAGATTACAATTTTAACGTAGTTATTTTATTTTTATAAAATCTGACGAAATTATCATCGTATGTGTGGAAGCACACTCATTGTCGTATCAAGCTCGCCAGGCTTCAGTGGACAGGCCATGTTAAACGCATGGAAACGAACGACCCAGGTGTTGTGCGGAAGGTGGTGGGGAGTGGATTTCATCACTTGGTTTTGAAACAAATACACTTTAATTTTTTTCTTGGGGGAGTTGGGGATGTTGGTCGGGATCCCTCTTACATGGGCCCCTTGTAGTCTTTGAGTCCCTTCGTCCGTGGAGCCTCTATCGTTCACGGAGGCCCGGGATGAGACTACTGTACACACAATATATGCTGGACTTGATATCCACGGGACCTCCCGCGGCCACTCAGTCTGCTTACCGTTAAATCCGCCATTGCGGAGGGGGCGTAGTAGGTTTAAATTTAAATGGCCAGATGACTTGGAGGCTTCAACCATTAAGGCCAGGATAATGGACTGGCGATGGCGACCGTGAGCGGTTTCGGACACTCCTTATTGCACGGAATTAGTGTACCGCGTTGTTTCAATATATTTTTGCACGAGGGCGTAAAATACGGACGTTCACGGATCCAACGTTCGCGGTGGCTGGAGTTGATGGACGCACATGGTATATGGCACAGGACAAGCGTCAGCGAAGGCGGCAAGTTCAGAAAGGATTCCTCGTCCTCCAGTTCATACGATTTTGATTCATCTAGACTTGATCAGCCAACAACCCGTTTTACACTTTACCCGGATTGTTTGAACAGGCCTACAGTCGGTACTGCCACAACTGAACAAGGCCACTTCTGGTGAGGATTCTTCACAAGATGGTCCGTAAATAAGCCAAATTAACTATGTTATTCATTCCGCAAAACAACACTTCTAAATATAAACAAAAGTTTGATTGACAGATATGCAAAACCAATGGCTACTCGAATCGGAAAGAGTTATCCACCAGTGGAGAAATTATCCACCGGTGGAGAAAATTATCCACCGGTGGAAAACAAATTCCAACGGTGGATTCGAGCATATTAACCGATCGGATAAATTTTATCGACTTTCGTTCGCGATGAGGCTCACTCTCTCGATTTCATGGTCTCGCAAATTGCCTGCTGCTGTAAGAATGTTTGAGGGAATATGCAGCGCTCTTCTCTGTGTTTTTTCTTATCCCTCTCGTTCATATTCCTCAAGCGATTCAAAATGCTGCGAAGTAGTAAGAAAAATAGAATATGAAGTAGTCTTCTACTTCCTGTTCTACTTTGAATGCTTTAATTCAGAAAAATGTAGAACATGTGGGTTCCAGGAAAGAGCAAAAATATGAGTTCACACACGCGACGACTCACTCACGCTTACGTTCTCTGTTCTACGCCCCCCCCCCCCCTCACTCGCCCACAGCTCTATTTTTAGATCATCACTTCCATCGGCGGCGGTCGATATGACGATGTGTGTCGTCGCGTGTATGTTGTCGATTTGGTCCGAAAAACTTTTTCTTTCACATCAAAATCTCTGTCTTGGAGTGTCGGCGTTCCGATTGAACCATCGCGACTTTGATCAATGCGCGCGGTTAAAACGACCTTTTGTATTGTGTTGTACGTAGCGAGCGCGCCAAAATTTTAGTAGTGCGCGTAGAGTGAATGTGGGTTTTTGCGGGTGGAGGAATGAGATACAGAGACAAATTTCGCTACATTAACACATACATTCTCACTGCATGGGTTGAACTGCAAAAACTCAGTTCTGAGAGAATATACTCGAGCGCTCGCGCATGAGTGCAAGCAAGCGCGGTATAGAGGATAGAGGGAGAAAAACGATTATTTTGCTCAAGGCTTTCTACTTTTGTTCCGTTGGGCACTAGAAAAACCGTGACGTCAGGCCGGCAGTCATAATGTTGGACTGTGTTCATTTATAAGGTTATTTTATTCACTAATTAATTATATATTATTTTAATGGGCGGTGGTAGTAAATGTAGTAGCCACGGATATACCGACGAGAATATTTTGGTGTTGATGAAGAGTAACTCTATATGGAAGGTCTATTCGACGAACAATCCATATGACCGGTGATTAGCTATGGGGTAAGCGGCATATGTGTGCATTTTCATGCCGTACGATCAAACAGCCCTTCAGCACCGGGGATACCGTGTGACGAAACCGTTAAATACTAGCTTGAAGCTGGGCTAGCTTGTGATAAAATCTCTCCCGACGAAGGTTTGCGCTAGCTATTTTGTACCCCGGCTGCTGGCAATCCAGGAACGGCAGCCCAGGATCTGGTAAGAGGCAAACAGGACTGTTGGATTTTGAGATAGGCAGAACACACCCTTAAGTTAGACAATGATTTAATAACAGCTACGCATAGGATAATTAGGTTAAGGTAAAACTCTCAGTTTTATTAATAGAACAAGCTACTACAGTGTATCAAAATACAGCAAGAAAGTGAAGCCCCAAAATAGGACGTATAAGAAAAATAACCTGTAAAACATACGTGCTGCATCTTGTAAAACTTGGAAAATTTGTAAAGGAAATCAAAGTACAAATATACGTTTAACTAACTAACTAACGTCTACGCATAGGTAAAACAACGATTGGACAGAAATCCCATTTAAACTAGAATCCAGTAGGAATGGTGCCTACGCAACGAGAATTGAAGAAGAAAATGTATGTATCGCTAACGGAGCACGTAGGCTCCTGAGAAGAAATTCCCCAGAAATAACACATAAATGAAATTAGAATTCAAGTGAAATTTACTAAGTTTTTACTTAAAGTGTTCGGTGAGTAATGTTCTTAATGCAAAGTTCGATTCTCCTTAAGAGCGGCAAGACCCTTTACGTAAATTCCGTAGTTAGCTTCGGGGTGCTAGCCTGTTTCAAGGCCTTTGGTCGGGAACACCGCTTCCCCACAATACAGTCCACGAGACGGAGGGGGCCGTTTGATATCGGGGTGCTAGCCTGTTTCAAGGCCTTTGGTCGCGAATACCGCTTCCCCACAATACAGTCCACGAGACGGAGTAGGCCGTTTGAACATACAAGGGCATCAACGCTTATCGAGTGCAATTGCACGAAGAGTGCCTGCTGTGTGAATATGAAGCTCATCGCTAACAAGCATTTGGTTTATCGGACGTAGGCAAATAATTATCTAAGCCAGAAGCTACGGCGGCATACCGAGTGGTCTCGTTTTCTTTGACGGCTGCTGGAACAAAAATGCAAAAAGATGTCTGTTGGAATGCAGCATTTGCGCAATCAGTTGTATGTGGCCTACGATAGCAATATAGAAATAGAGTCGGCGCTGAAGAAGCGCTATCTGACGTTTGAATGCGAAAAGAAGCAGCAGGCACTTGTAGAAGTTGTATTGCGCTAGCCAAGAAGTGAGCATGCGGCAGATATGTGCCATGAGCTGTTGAAGGGTCGGAAAGAAATTTATTTTGTATCGAGGTCCACCTTTCGATATGTTGTAATATTTATATAATACATATTTTTAATATAATAGCAGAGTCAAGTCATATACATCATCAA
The DNA here is from genome assembly GCF_943734685.1 of Anopheles coluzzii. Lineage (NCBI taxonomy): Eukaryota > Metazoa > Arthropoda > Insecta > Diptera > Culicidae > Anopheles > Anopheles coluzzii. The sequence goes on along the minus strand of NC_064670.1, from coordinate 80,796,547 downwards.
CAATATATCATTGCCAAACGTGGAATCGTACACGGACGCAACGCCGCAGCTGACCCTCAGCTTTGCGATTGGATTTGTTACTCGTGCTGTTAGATGTGTTCCACGTTTTTACATACTCTCTTACGGTGCGTATCGATATGGTGCACGCTCACCAATAATTGATATTTAAATTTATCATGCATGCTATTCAATTTTGAGATAGGCAGAACACACCCTTAAGTTAGGCAATTAATTCATAACGCCCATGCATTGGCAACACGCATGACATCAATTTTTTTTTTAGACAGAAATCCCATTTAAACTAGAATCCAGTTGGAATAGTATAAACGCAACGAGAATTAAAGAAGAAAATGTGTGTATCGCAACGGAGCACGTAGGCTCCTGATAAGAACACCCCAGATATCACAAATAAATAGAGTTAGAATTCCAGTGTACCAAACATAGTTCTTTCTCCAAGTTTTCGGTGAGCAGTGCTCTTATTGGGAAGTTTGATTCTTATTAAGGGTGACAAGACCTCTTTGGCAATTCCGTAGTTAGCTAGGCGGTAGTTTGCTTCGGAGTGCTAGCCTTTTTTAAGGCTTTTGCTCGGGAGTACTGCTCCCTCATTTAATACATTCCAATAGACGGAATAGGCCGTAGAAACCTACACATGCCTTTGCAGAAATCTTATGAAGTATACCGGTTGCCGTTGGAAGAAAAAGTACTAAATTTAGATTCTGCCAACGATGGATCGTTTTGGACGGATGGATTATTTTTGCGGTGAAATCTCACATCGCCTCCTAGTTTAAAAGTGTACCAACATACACACATCGATAACGTTAATCGGCATCGTAGGTATTAAGATTACATAAACTCAACGAACTACAAGTCCGTCGTTCCTCTAAGTATTATTTTTTGGCGCGGAGTGAAACCTTCCAAAGGCACCCACGATCTCCAACCTACCGTCCATATTGTCCATATTGTCACACTGACACAGACAGACAGACAGATAATATATAATTTTGATTATTCATGGGTCAAAGGTCTGCAACGACAACAGCATGGAAGTTGAGTTGCGCGCAAGGATGCTGGCTGCCAACCGGTCATTCTACAGCCTGAAAAATCAGTTCACTACCATGCATGGCGGGATATTTTTAGCAGTTATAATTATAGCACCCTGAGAGTAGGTATAACAGTGCGATTTGTAGCATACTAAACACCTGAATATTGACATTTTATTTTGAAAAAAAAACACAAAATTTGAAATGGTAATCTTATCGACTAACAACAACAAAAATTAATGAAAAAACAAAGATTATTTCAAATATCATAAGATTTCGACCAGACGAAACTACTTGCAACCCTCGCAATGTTTGACGGGAGTTATAATTATAGCGTCCTGAGAGCAGGTATAACAGTGCAAATTGTAGCATACTAAACACCTGAATTTTGACTTTTTACATTGTATAAATCCACAAAAATTGATGTACAGATCTTTTCGACGAATAACACCACAAAAACATAATTTATGAATAAAACATAAAGATTATTTAAAATACCTCAAGATTTCAAGCACATGATACTACTCGCAACCCTTGCAATGTTTGACGGGCATTTTTCAAAGCGATCACCGAAAAACAAATAGAAATAGAAAAAACAAAAACAAATAGCACAATTGCCTATATTTCAGTTAGCCGATCATTGCATCGTCAACTTTCTCAAAGATTCTCAAAGATTCTCCAACCAATTTTGCGTCGATTCGACAAATTTTGAGAACGTAGGTTTCTCCAAAGCACTCTTGAATGCTTGAGAAAATGAGCGTTGAGAAACCCCATGGCCCCGCGGCCTATGAGTTCTGACTATCTGTCATCGTTATACTGCGGTTTAGGTTTTACTGCGCTCTAGCAAGAAGCGAAATCAAGCCGAGCTCGTATAACACATACCACATACATGTTTTGCGGATCTGTAGCACTGTTGAGGTCTACTTAGACGCCTTTGAAACATAAACGTCGTGGGTTAAAGCGTAGAATGGATCGTCCCCTGGCAACTTACCGGTTGCGTTGTACCGAAAAACATAATCTGTAAATCTCATGCGCATATCGCTTCCTGGGAGGATCTTACCCGAATCTTAGGAAGTCTGGTCAAACCAGCAGCCCCTATATATGATCGCCAAGTTCCAAACACAATGCGACCATATATTTCTCGGTCTGTACTCTTTGGAGGCATATATTTTTTTTAGCAGAGTGTAGTTTCCAAGGAAAATTGTGTAAGTAGACTGTGGCAAGTACTATCACTTCGACTTCCTCTGATTCTAACTGGATAGGACCTTCAGACTCTCGAAAACGACTGGAATGTATGCCTAGTGTGTTCTCAATTATACCTTGTGCACTCGAATGTCGCGTATTGAAGGTACGTTTCGGAGTACCACCTGCGTGCATACCACTCAAAGGTAGTATTGAGTATTCCGTCATACCAAATGCCTTGCCCAAAGAATTATCGTAAGATAGAACTATTTTAGTTACGTTCTTTTCGTTTTTAGTTGGAAGACAACGCGCTACCAGTACGACCCATCAGCTCACCTCAGCGATCCACCGACATTCCTTTTGAAGCTATCACAAGAAGCCAAAAACCTTAGCGTTAGTATAAGTTTGTCTTTTGGTGTAATAGGGTAACTGTACCAGTTTTCGGCAGGCTAGTCCAGTAGTTTCACAAAAACTGCTCACACATAAAATTATTTTATTATTTTTCATGAAAGTGATGTTATTCTGGTTGATAAATGATCATAGTATGTAACGCTATTTTTTATTTGCCGATTCAAACCCCTTTTTCACAAATATTCGTAAAAATGCAAACATTCATTTTGATTCTATTTTCGGCAGTTGGTTCCTATTTTCGGCAGGCTGTGTTCCTATGTTCGGCAGCGCGAATACGGATCAGAAAATGTTTTTGTCTTTGTAAATATGTACAAAAATGTTTAAACCAATTTAACACTCTTACTTTCCTAGAATTGGTGTTAAAAAGCTCTTTAATCATTAATTTTATGTTGCTTATTTTGGCCCGTTTTGACAGCCATTGTGATGCGACATTTAAACAGAGCAGCTGTTGATACGTTGGGTACCCGTCGCTGCCCTGGGGTGTATGAACAAAGCAAAGCCAAACATCATGGATTTATCCTCAAACGCCATTGATGACGATCCATTCTAAAAGATACACCACCAAATGCAGACCATCTGTACCGCTGGTTTCAATCGTATGCGCGATCTGTAAGACGAAATGTTCGACACCAACCTATGTATGGCCTATGCCAAGCAGCAGCCGGACCACATGACGGCATTTTTCGAGGAACTGTACCAGGAGAGCAACCAGCGCCGGGAGCGTTTCGTGGCCTAAATAGCCGAGCTGAGGCAGGAGGCGCTGGATTTGCTGCGCCTGCTGGCCAAGCAGCAGCTGGGTTTGCCGGCAGGGATCGAATCCCGTCCGCTGTTCGACCAGCTTTCCGCACTGGACGCGAGCCTCGATGAGATGGAGCAAAAGCTAAGCCAGCGACACGAAATCATTGACGAGTATCTGCTCGAGATGGAAACGCTGTGTGAAGGTCGGGATTTTGTGTGTGCCCCAATTGTCTCAATTTGTGTTTAATCTCTTTTTTCATCCCGTCCTACCCCCATCTAGAGCTTAGCAGAGAACCACAGACACTGTCGAAGGACCCACTGCCAAAGGAGCGCAAACTGGTCGAGTTCCGCTCCTACCTGGACCATCTGATAGCGGAAAAAATGCTGCGCCAGGAGGACATTTTCTATCAGCGGCGAGAAACGAAGAAGCTGGTGAGCTGCCTTGAAACGATCCCCATCACGAAGGAGCAACAGCGGCTGCTGAACGCTCGCAAGCTCCCACCGTCGTGCAAAAACATGCACGGGCTGCGCATGCTGCACGAGGAGATACGAATGCTTGAAGTAAAATTGACATTGACATTGACGATACGCGCCGCAAGCTGGAGCGGCTGTGGCAGGCTAACCTCCTAACCAGGCTAAACATGAAATCGTTCGTGGAGCGTACCCGGCACGACATCGTCGAATGGTGGGAACGGTGCATGAAGTCGGAGGACGAGCGTGCCTGGTTCACCACGTTCCTCTTGCAGGACGTCAACGAGGATATGCTGAAGCTGCACGAGCGCGAGCTGGACAGTTTGAAGCAATTTTACGGCGAGAATGACCAGATCTTCCAGATGGTGCTGCAGCGGCAGGAGATATGGGACCGGATGTTGGCGCTCGAGTACAAATCGAACGACCCGACGCGCTACAACAACCGGCGCGGCAAGCTGATGGAGGAGGAAAAGCATGGGCGTAAGTTCACCGTGTACGGTACGCCGGAGGAGGAGCTGATCGAAGAGCAGTGGATGCAGCGGGAGGAGAGTAAGCATCAACAATCGAGCGCACGGAAGAAGGCGAATGGCGTGCTGGGTGTGTCGACGGTCGGGCGCACCTCGAACCGGGTCGCCGATTTTGATGGTCAAATGCTCCTCCAACGTGAGCAGCAATCGGTCGCGGCTAGTGACCGGCGGTGGTTCGGCGCTAAAAGCATCGCCGACACCGTTGGTAACGGCATCGGCCATCAAATCAGGGTTCTGGCTGAAGCGCAAGCTGGCCACACCGACCAATAGCAAGATGCACGCGAAACCCTTGTTGCTACGGGAGCTAAACAGTCCGGATGCGGGCGTAAATCGAACCGAGACGGCGAAGCTTAGCCTCGCGAAAAATAAAGTCCCCAACAGGTCATCGGTGGTGTTGAAAAAGCAAAGAACACGCCTGCACCAGCAACGGATGGTGGAACCGATCAAACCGCTGCCATCCGATACCAGCTTGATGGAGGGGGAAGAAAACGTAGAGCCAATGCCACACCTGGCCCCCATGCTGTCACCGGCACCGATGAGCTTCTCGCACTCACCTGCTGCTGCTGGGTCGTTGAGCATGCTGGCACGATCGCCTGGCGTGGCCAATTCAACCTCGATCGGCAATACTACGTGGGGTGACTGAAGTCGGCCGCTAAAATCTGTGTTAACTGTTGTTGAAGTGCAATAAATATTGAAATTTACAAACCAAAAAAAAATTGGACTGTCCTTTCTGCTTTATCTTTTGCTACTGTCGCTAACTTTTTCGATGGCGCCTATTCTCAAACAGCTGATCCGTCTTGACCGCACTTGACCCTGTTTTTTCTTCTTCTTCTTTGACGAGAAAGGATATATTTGAGTTTTGCCTCTTTCATAAATTGTAATTTGTTTTATCGTTCTACCACTCCTTTCTTTCCAATTCGTTTTGAAAGTATCCCATGTTACTTAAGGGTATGCTGATCTTATGTTATTATATTTCAGGCAGTGGAATATTATGTGGCGGTCCGTTTCTGGTGTCTGGCATATCAAACAATTTCCCTCTTCCTCTTTTTTCATAAAAGATAGGCAGTATTTGGACGTGTGGATGCCCTGTTAGGATTTTATTTGTTGTTTTTATCTCCTCTGGTGTTAGTGGGATCTCTCAGTACCAGGGTCTAGTGTCTAGTGAAATTCCTCAAGTTTTTCCCTTTCTGCGTGCATTCTGTTTGGTACCATTCTTTTGCTTGTCTTACCATTTTTTCTTGTATCGTGTTGTTTGCATCACTTATGCTTAATTTGTTTGTTATGGTATTTTGACTTTTACCGCTTTTTTCCAAAATGCTGTAAATTGTTTCATCAATGTACTGCTTTTCTTGGCAATTTTATATGATATTACATGCTGTTTGGCTGTCTGTACAGGCGGTTCCCGAGATACACGGTACCTCTTATACGCGGATTTGGAGATACGCGGTTTTTCAAATTTGACAGTTCTTTGAGCAAATTGTACTGATGTGACAAATCCATTGACCAAATAATTTCCGTATTGATCGAATGTAAAATACCATTTCAAAAGGTTTAAAAATGTTCAATTCAGTGGAAACATATCAAATAATTTATTTGGTGTCTAAAACCACCCCCTACCTGCAAAATTACACGAAGATTAGTGATATTTTGGCTGAAAATTACGATATTCGACTTACGCGGAAATTCGAGATACGCGGTATTTTGCGCCTGTTTTCGGTCCCCATTAACCGTGTATCTCGGGGACCGCCTGTATATAGCACTGGGTTTTTTATTTTGTTTGTTATCGCTATCTCTAAAGCTTTTTCAATAGCTGTGATTTCAACTGACGCAATTGGTACCGTAGTTTTTAGTTTGAATTTTGTAGCGATGTATTGATTTCGTTTGTTATGTGGTTTTATGTAAATACCAATGCCACATTTTTCCTCAATTTTGCTGCCATGAGTGAAAATAAACGGGTTTATATTTGCCGGTCTCATGGTACAGTCGTCAACTCGTACGACTTAACAACATGCCCGCCATGGGTTCAAGCCCCAAATAGACCGTGGCGCCATACGTAGGACTGACTATCCTGCTATGGGGGGTAATCCAAAAGTCATTGAAAGCCAACCCCACAAGCGGTACAGGCAGGCCTTGACCAACAACGTTTGTTGAGCCAAAAAGAAGAAGAAGAAGAAGATATTTTTTTATATTTCTGATTTCCTTTTCAAAGTTTTGTTTAGGATTATATTGCCATGAATGGTAGTTTTGTTAATGTCTGTTTCTGTTTCACCTTGGATATATATCTTTTTTTCCAAATCATTCACCCGTATTTCGGCCATTTCATCGATAATGTCTTTTTGTACGGTACATCTTTTTTCACAATAGGTTTATTTTCCTTTTTGGTATTGTACTTCTGTTGTATGTTGTCTGTTCTCGGTGAATTTGAGAGTAAGCTACCCGACAGACAAAGAGAACGAAATATTCAGGCGAGGGGTAGGTAGAAACACGCGGTGGGGGTCCGGCCCGAAGTCGGATCCAAAGTCCGTTGTTTTGGGCTGAGAATAAAAAATGGCGGATGGAGCGCTACCACGGAGAGAATGCGCTCTCTTGTTTGCCTTTAAAATACACGAGGCGCTCTCGCTGTAGAGAACGCTCGCTCGCGCTGTTTCATCATACCCCTTCCTTCCCGTTTCTTTCGGCTTGCGCTGCGCTGAACTAGTACCCCCTCCCACTTGATTCCAGCGAATTGCGCTGCGCTGGACTGACACCCCCTCCCGCTCGTTTCTTTCGTAGCGCGCTGTACGCTTTGCTTCACACGGACTTGGTGCACCCGAATCAAAACAAAAACTTAAACACATCAAACTCGGTTTATATTTTATCACTTTTATTGAAAATAAAAGCACATTTAAATAAGATACATAGCTTCACACAATCTTGCTTCAAACCACACACATTCATTATATAAAAAAAATCGTCGTACAGTGAACCCTCTCTTATTTGAGAGGCGATGGGACTGTCGAATAAGAGGGGTTTTTAAATTACAGAGGTGGAAAGTGAATGAAAGGTCCATCCAAACAAGAAAGAGACAGAACATTTAGTATGCAGCCTTAACTGTTGCTATAGGAAACTGCGAACAGGATTGCCAATTTGAGCATACATCATTCAATAACCATGGCAACACCATACACAAATAAGAGGGACACAGATTCCAGAGGTTTTCCAAATTAGAGGAACAAAAATGTACTGGAAATCAAGGGACTGCGCAAAATGTTCAAATAAGCGAGGTTTTTCAAATTGGAGAGGTGTCAAATAAGAGAGGGTTCACTGTATTTCACAAAGACGTCTAACTGCGTGGATCCCGTTGTTGATGTTTAATACAGCAAAATTACATTGAAATAAAGCAGCGCAAATCACACATTTAAGTTAAATGGTGAAAGAAAAGCGCAGCTTCATTTCAATGTGCACAACACTTCAACACTTAGCGAGACTTCGATCGCCCGGGACTTAGGCTAACACGCGCGCGGCCTTTCACGGCGAACGCTTGAGCTGAACTGACGATTTCGTGGGGTAGCAAGAAAGGGAGCGCTCAGAGGAACACTCGCTGCACTAGTGCGAGCGAGACACCGATACCCGCATGCCGCTGCGAGAAAACCAAACTGAGCGCGCAGGCTGAAAGTGAACGCACACATTCACACATGTGTAGTTGTGTGAGTGCAAAAACTGTGTAGAAACCAAAACACGCTCGCGCCTCCGCGTAATTCCGCGTATTTCCTACCGTCTCCCCATGCTTCTACATGCCCCTCGCTTGAAAGTTGCACACTTTTTCATTCTCTTTGCTAGTAGGGTATTGTTTTTAGTGTTTCTTTTGTTGCTATGTATTTGGATCTGATTGTTATAGGTATTTCTGCTGCTAATGTCATGATTGAGTTTGTGGGTGTGGTCGTTGTGCAGCCTGTTATTGTTCCCCTTGTTCCAAAATCCCCTAATTATGGCTCTGTGGACTACTATTGTTTTTTCGGGCTTAGTTTGTCGTCGGATTATGTTCAGTCTTTTTCTGGCCTTGTTTTTTAGTTCTTCAATTTGGTTTTTAAACTTCAAATTTCCGTCTATCCATTCTCCGAGGTATTTAAATGTGGTTTTTTGATATTTGTATTGTTTATTTTTAGTGTTATTGGGTGCTCACTTTTTCCAAAAACCATGAACTTGGTTTTTTTCGATGTTCATCGGTAGTTAATATTATTTTTTTCTTCTATAAATATGTTTGGAGATCTTTTTTTTTAAGTTCTTGGGCTGTTTTGGCATTTAGTATAATGATGAAATCATCTGCATATTGTAATAATTGATTATTATTTATTTTTTTGTGAATTTTACTAGAATATATGTTAAACAAGGTCGGTGATAATACGTCCCCTTGTGGTAATTCGTCTGAGGTCAATTTTCTGATAGTTCTGTTTTCAGAAATCATTTCTATTGTTCGGTTATTTAGATGGATCGCAGCATTCCTAATTACTTCCAATGATAGCTGGTTTTCTTTTAGAGTTTTTATCATTTTTTGTGCATCTACGTTGTTATATGCGTGAAACGACTAAACTACTTTTTCGGAAACGCACAGCACTACTTCTATTAATTAAATAAATTAAATATTCCTACTGCAACACTTTATTTAACATCCACTTAAATCCACCACCAGAATGAGAATGAGTCCACGAAAAATGTTCGCGTCTTTTCAACCGCCATCGCTCCGCCGATCCTCCGATCCACAAACCCCGCACAGTAGCCGTCGATTTTGATGAGGCCGCCTTAAGACGCATCTACACGTATCTTACCGATATCTACATCTAAACGAAGCTTAACTGATCTATATTTCCTTATCGTAGCGGCCGAGGTCGCTACATGTCATTACGCTTTTTTTTTTATTTTTGTAACGAAAGCAAGCAAATTTTAATCGGTTGATTTTTTTTCAAGTATGTTGCTATCTTGTTGGTGTGCAATTGCTCTTTCATTTCCGTTCCGGCTTTCATCCTCGTGCTCAGCTCTCGACTAACGTGTTGATACATTTTCGCAATCGTATCATCCTCGTGGCTTATTATCATCTCTCGCAACCTAAGTATACAGATCGAACAACTGAGTTCGCTGCTCTTATTGTTTCGTCTTATTTTTTTTTAGGTGCTGTTCTAATAATTGCCCGTCTTGTGCTTGTGTGCCTGTGTGCCCGCCGTAACCTTTGTGTGGTACAATCTCTGGGGGAGCATTTGATCAACCTCGTTATTATCGTAACAAGACCATCCGCTCAACCGCGCCAGATCAACCTATGAATAACATTTACTCCTAATGTTTTTCGTTTTCTCAATCAACTCGAGATTGTATGCTTCGGTGCCTTTCGTTTTATCTAGTGCGTCCTGTGTAATGTGCATTCCGTGGACAGTGTAGGCGATATATTTATGTGTAGGTTCCTAAAGTGTTACAGTTAACTTTTTTTTTTTTCAATTATCCTTACTTCTAATTATACAAATTCCCACATGGATATATTTCAAAACTATATAATAAGGTTAAATAATTCGCGATATTCAATGCTTTCCGGTTATATAAACTTACCTTACTATATGAGCGTTAAAATATATCCATTTACATGTTATCGTAATGCTAAAATTACTATGATAGAATGCCTAGCTATTCCCTATTCTTCATCTGCTCCATTGTTACCCTAATCTACCCTATCTTTACTTAAATCTAGCACAAGAATGAGAATGAGTCCACGAAAAATGTTCGCGTCTTTTCAACCGCCATCGCTCCGCCGAACCTCCGATCCACGAACCCCGCACAGTAGCCGTCGATTTTTTTGAGGCCGCCTTAAGACGCATCTACACGTATCTTACCGATATCTACATCTAAACGAAGCTTAACTGATCGATATTTCCTTATCGTAGCGGCCGAGGTCGCTACATGCGTTTGATAAATCCACATATGTTACTCCGGAAAGGGGTTTATTTTGTTTTTGTTGTTGTTTATTTCGTTTACTAAGTATGTGATGCATTGGTTTATTGAATGATTTACTCTAAACCAAAGATAATCAGACTACTGTTGGTGTTTATTTATTTATTTATTTCATAAACAACCGACGGACCATTGTGTCTAATCGGCAACCTTATAATTTAATTAAGATATGTTTAACAATGATCATTTATAACATATAAATAGACCTCTAGTTATAAACTAACATTAAATGTGACGTAGACGCAATTTCTCCTTGAACGTAGAAGTAGACATACTCAAATCGAACAAATCTAACACTTCATTGAACTCGAGGGACATACGTATAATGGGGTGTCCCTGGCTATGGTTGTTGCGGGTACGCGGTACACGGAGATGGAAATTGGATCTAAGAATCCGACAGGGAGCGAACAAATTGATGCTCGCTAGTAATGCCGGGGAATCGATCTCTCCGTTAAGGAGCCGAAATATGAAAAGGCATTGGGCGTTTTTACGTCGAGAGCAGAGTGGTTCAAGTCCGAGAAGCAGACACCGCTGATGGTAGGTGGGCCGAGCGTGGTGGGATTGCCATGGAAGGAGTCGAACCGCGTACCTGGTGAGTCTCCGTTGAATGGCTTCGAGGCGATTGATGTCACCAACGCCGAGCGGGCACCAGATCGGACAGCAGTACTCCAGGCACGTCCTCACGATGGCACAGAAGATCGACTTGACGCACATGGGATCGGTAAACTCGCTACAGGTCCGCGTAATTAAACCAAGTAGCTGATTTCCCTTCGCAACAACGCTATCAATGTGAGGGCGAAATGACATCTTCTGATCGAGTAGCACCCCCAGATCACGGATACATGTCATGCGAGCCAAAGCCGTGTTGAGCATAGTGTATGTAAACGTAATGGGGTGACGGGCTCTGCTGAGTGATATACACTGGCATTTATCAGCACACACTTGGAGGGCGTTTCTGCTGCACCAGCTATCCAGATTCTCAAGGATCGTTTGAAGGCGTACACAGTCACTGTCGTTTCTAACTGGAGCGAATATTTTTACATCGTCGGCGTACATTAGGTGTTGGCCTGGCGGTAAAACGAAAGATAGATCATTTATATAGATGAGGAAGAGTAGCAGTCCCAAATTACTCCCTTGAGGCACACCGGAGGAGCTGGTGAATGAGTGAGAACCATGAGATCCTGTGCTTATGTAGTACGAACGACCAGTTAAATATGAACGCAGCCAGGTGATGTGCCAGTCGAGGAAACCGAGTTTTTTTAGCTTCGAAAGTAGAATATCATGAGAAATACTATCGAACGCAGCCCTGAAGTCGATATATACTGCATCAACTTGAGTACCACGATCCATGTTGTCGAAGCAGTAGCCAACAAATTCAGCAAGATTTGTGGTGGAATATCTCCTTGGGAGAAATCCATGCTGACTAGGGCTTGTATAGTTTTGAACTGCTGTGAGTAGCGGATTGTATAGAATGAGCTCAAACACCTTTGCACAAGCGCATAGGGATACAATGCCACGATAATTACTAGCATGAAGTCGACTGCCTTTTTTATGGATAGGAACCATTCGCGCGTGTTTCCAGGACGCAGGATACGTGCCACGCATAAGGGAATCATTAAATATTTTGGCAAGAATGGGTGCAAGTGATTGACGGCAGTGCTTCAAAATGTATGCGGGAATATTGTCAGGTCCAGATGATGTAGATGGTTTTATATCGTTGAGTGTGCGCGCAATTAATGCTTCGTCAATTGTGGGAATAATAAAATCGATAGCATCGGATGGAGTATTGCGGGTGGCCTCTGCTAGTGTGTTAGGATTGTGAACAGGAAGGGTGAATGCATCAGCGAAACGATTGGCGAAAGTGTTGCAGATATCGGATGTATCGATACTAGTTTCGCCATTGTAGCTAATTGACGGAGGGATACTACTTATATTGCGCCGTTTGTTCCAGAAGCTTCAGAACCGTGTCGGCTTAGAAAATAGTTGCCTTTCAGTACGGCGAATGAAGGAGCGGTAGAGCACACGATTTTGTCGACGATAATTGTTCAGTGCATCGAAAAAAATTCTCGTATGCAGCGATGATCTCGTTCTACTGTAATCCGCGTAGGCTTTTGATTTTATTTTTTTCAACCGTCTTAAAGATGCATTAGACCAATCGGGGCCAGACTTTCGTCGAGCAACAGGAACGCAGGAGTTAATCGCTGAGCGCATAAAAACGCTAAAGAAATCGGTGGCTTCGTCGATAGTGGCAAAGTTGGAGCAGTCAAAATTGCGGTCAAACGACACAATAAGAGAATTCATACGTTCCACATTCGTTTTGAAGAAATTTCTATTGACTGTACTGCTAGTGTGACAGTTGGTGGTGTGGGATAGTTGTACGGGATAAAAAATCATCATATCCAATGAAGGATGATGAAAGTCCTCACTGATAAGTGGAATACTACAGTGTGTTACGTATGGGAGGGAGTTCTCTAGAGCCGAAGTACCATTCACAGAGTGCAGAGGTGTGATTGAGTCGCACAAAATATTGGTTGCGGCAAGGTTTGCGAAGACCAGATCCAATTGACGCCCAGATTGATTTGCAATACCACTCAACTGAAATAATCCGATACTATGCAACCCATCAACGAAATCGGTATTAGCCACGGAATTGCATAAAGGTGCATAATGCATGACAGAATAACATGGAGAGCAATCGGTGGCTTCTGATGTATTAGTCAGCTCCCATCTGATATCAGGTTTATTGAAGTCTCCGAAGACGTATAATAAATCGCTCTCTTTAATGCGGCTTGAAATTTCACGTACACTATCGTGTAAAGCGTTCATCACTGCGGGATCATTCGCATGACTAGGCGGAATGTAAACAACGCCGATGTAAACAGAGACATCTGGCAGCAATGTTTTGATCCTAAGTTGTTCCAGTATGGTATTAGGCGATGCGATTTCACATGTCGGTATTGAAGAGGAACATGCAATTAAAACACCCCCACCGCGTGAGAGGGCACTGTTGGAAAGATTCCTATCGCACCTGTAGATATGATAATGATCGTCAGTGAGGAGCGAAGAAGGTATGGACTGAGTAAGCCAAGTCTCGGTGAGAATGATAAAATCATATTCTGAGTCTGATAGCGCCAGGCGAAGAATTGTAGTTTTCGTTCGTAGACCGCGTACATTTTGGTAGTAGATAGAGAGACTGGGATGAGCTGAACGAGGTGCATCGCCGGATGCAGTACAAGATTGCTATTCATCCGACGGGCCAGCGTCAGCAGATTCATCAGTCCGTTTAGCGTTTCGCTTCGGTCGTTTTTTAGGAGCGGCTAAGCATTCGGGAGGTGACCTGGTAGGTGTGGTGGTAACAAGCATTCGCTCATTAAGGTCAAGAAGTGGTTCGTTTGTAAACAAAGCTGAGCCTGTAGTGATCATGGCAGGTGAGGAAATCGTTAAATATCGATGAGGTTACTTTTGAACCATACTGATGTAAATCTTAAATCTTAAATAACTATAAAAAACCAAGTCACGCAATTTTGTTATTTTTTTTTAACTGGTGTTCAAAAATAAGGTTATTTGTTACGCACGTAAAGTACCAATGAATCTTATTTACTTACTCTTATAAGTAATAACAATGATAATCATGATTGGCGAGTTTTGTGGCCATTTTGATAAAACAGAATGTTCAGTAGCTGCATTCCTACTTATTTTCAATCGAACTGATACGTTCCATGCCTCTGTAGACGCAAATGTATAATTTTTTGATTATTATTTTTTGGTTATTGGCGTGATTTTTTGGAAAGCATAGCTAAGTAGTAACCCCTACAACGTGTTCATTGAATAACGTATTGATGTGCAGTGGATTAAAAAATTAGGGTGCCTTCTGTTTTTTGTGCCCATAAATGTTAAGATTAAACTACAAAAATATGACACGTGGTTCGAATTCCATTTCTACTCTTTTTTTCGACTTATGTTTCATACGTTAGGTAATTAGTAATAGATGCTTAGAACAATTTCAATGTAAATTTGCTTGGTCTTTAATTTCATGAGGGTCATTTCCAAAAACGCCATCAAAATTTTTTTATACTATCCTGAAACTGGTTTTGAAGTATTAAATGGAATTGGTATTTGTGTATGAGACAATTGTTATTGTTGTGCCAAATATCAGATTTCGACAGTTAACATATCCCCTCATAAAATCATTCCAAATGTATAGTTCTAATATTCCAATCTATAGTGTTATAGAAAAGAATGGTTCAGCACTGTTATAGCCTTTCCAAATCAAATAACTAAATTCACATTTACTTGCAAACTACTTTATTTACTCTTGCCGCCCCACATTTGTCAGATTTTGCTTCTAATTTGACTTGTCCTTAATTATAACGTGGTTGTTCTTAATCGACAACATAGTACGGTGATAGCATCACATGATAGATATCGCCGTCACTCTTTATAGATACAGTCAGAATCTTTTCAGCTCTCTTGAGCACGTTACAGTAAGCATAGTTTCATTGTCGATCATTCTGCAGTTGATGCTGATCCGGCTAAATGCAGTGCGCACGGTTGTCTCACCTAACGCGCAGTATGTTGCAGTCATGTTGCACAATGAACCATCTCTCCCTTTAGTGCTTTGTTCCGGAAGGACATCCTGAAATAAGTAGTTCTTCCCGCCCGCGAGCAAATCGTTACAAATTCAATTTTAACTTTCAAGCCATCAACATCCGCCGCTTTCTTGCTCGGAATTTCGTTAAGGCTTATTAGCATATGGCCGCTTATGGTCTCTCGGCTACATCCGCCTCTTATTGTCATGCGTTTTCCTTGTCCCGACTCCAATATTGCGGAGTAGTAGATTTGAGGGAGTAGTAGATTTGGGGCGGTCCCGTGGTACGTGGTCGTCGACTCAAACGACTCAATAACATGCCCGTCATGGGTTCAAGCCCATGGAACGTCCCCCCGTAGCAAGGATTGACTATCCGGCTACGTGTTAATGAATTAAGTCTCGAAAGCCTATACAGGACGGCATGTCCGCACAGGACGTTACGCCAAATAGAAAACAGATTTGAGGGAGTGTACATGTTCGTCGTCCTGGGTATAACAACCCGTTTTACAGGATATTCTGTAGCACACTTATCTGCCGATGACGACGGTGTATGTAGTATGCGAGGTGCTTAAGCACCAATAATGAGTATGATTGGCTTTATTAATGATTGAATGAATTGGAATATCAACCATGTCACAAATAAGCTATTTTGCACAGTTTTCAAATAGGTTTTTTAAATATTCCCTTGAATATCTTGATTTATAATGGGAAGGGGTATGAGATGGGACACTTTATTATCAGGTGGCTAATTTGCAACTTTAATTTAAAAAAAATCATTATATCCAATACCATGTGTTTTCAAATCGGTTTGTGTAAACAAAAAATCTAAGTAACCATTGCCCTCATTACACGCGGGCTGGCAGTGTGGCATGGAGCAAGTCCTTTCGCAGCAACGCGCGTTGCTAAGAGAGCTGCGCTCATCGCTTTCTCTCTCTCTCGCTGAATGTTTACTCTCACGTCATTGTGGCGATTTTCGATTTTATATATAGTGAGATTCATCATTTGCGTCATTGTCATGAAGCCATTCTTCTGTAGAGTTTCTGGCGAACTGATTTTCTTTTACAGCCTCTTTAGTTTCGTTGCCATGGGTTGAATATATTGATGCTACCGAGCTATTTATCGATTTAACTGCATCATTTTCATCGTTATCATGAAGCCATTCTATAGAATATTCAGACCATCGATTTTCTTCAACAGCTTCTGTTGTTTCTTTTTTAACATTATCTATCACCATTAAGTTTTCAAAGTTAGCTCTTTTTATACCATCTAATGTAGGTGCGGATGTGATGCTAAAATCAAAATTATTTTCGTCACTCATAGCAGTTACCAGTTGCTCCGCATCTTATATCGTACCGATGTTCTTTTTGGTGCACTTAATCTTCTCCCAGTTGGGATTGCCCGTACAAAAGATGGCGTTTGTTTTAATATATTGGCCAAAGATAATATGATTTGCCTCGGCTTGTTTCCTGTATCGAGCCCTCTGGAACTATATACAGGGTGTTCGAGATAAATTTGACAGTTTCTGAGGGAATAGGAAAGGAATTTTTATCAAATTTATGTTAAATATTTAAAAAAAAACTCTACAAAGTTTAGCTTACCATGTTTGCCGCATTTTATATTCGAAGTCGATGGCCGCCTGTACTCGCTTCCGGAACCGCGCGCAAGCCCGGACAACCATGTTTCTGGGGATGGCCGCAAACACGGCGTTTATTCTGGCCACCAGCTCCGCTTTGGTATTGCAGGACGCCCTGTTGGTGTCCCGCTCAACTGTGCCCCACACAAAGTAATCCATAGGATTAAGGTCAGGGGAGCTGGGTGGCCAAACGTCGGTGCTGGTGTATCGGTCGAAATTGGCAGTGAGCCATTGGCGTGTTTTTACGGCCGTATGGCATGGTGCAGATACACTGGAGGACATGAAAATAGGAACTTTTTTCTGTGACCGAAAGACATAGTTCTTGTCAGAAATATTTGGTAGCCCTGAAAAGGACAGTTTAAGTGGTTGTTGGGAGGAGGTGTTGCGGTGTTCCACTGAGCGAAAACACATTCTAACGGTCAATCTGGTGACCGTTATTCGCTATCACTTCCTGACAGCGTTTGGCCATATCGCCGATGAGGTTACGGCATTCGCTTCTGTCTATGCGTTCCCACATAAACTTGCAGCGTGTCCATAGATCATCGGCTGAACGTGCAGGCTGGTTCTTAAGCTGACGCTTGAGAGTTGATCACAGATTTTCAATCGGGTTTAGGTCAGGACTCAACGCAGGCCACGGTAGAACTTGCACATCCTGGTTTGCCAAATAACATTTAACTGTTCGCGATGTGTGCTTAGAGTCGTTATCATGCTGAAAGATGTAATGCTCTTCGTCTCCGAATTGTTGTCGGGCGTATGGCAACATCTGACGACTAAGTATTTTTCTATACCCTTCCGAGTTCAGTGTCCCGTTGATACGGAACAAAGGACCCGTGCCGTGCCAGGAGAAGCAACCCCACACCATTACGTGGCCGCCTCCGTGACTAAGGGTTTTTATCGTATTTTTCGGATGATCCGCCTGATTAGGAAAGCGCCAGACGTATTTAATGCCGTCCGAACCATCCAGATTGATTCTGGACTCATCCGAAAAAATGATTTTGCTCCACCAAAAGATGGATGCAGCTAAATGTTCTTCGGCAAACCGAATGCGCGCTTCTACGTGGTGCGGCTGCAGCTTACGAACCTTCCTCGGTCTCCGGGCACAGAACCCAGCGGCGTGTAAACGGCGAGACACCGTTTTCGCCGAAACTTGCAAACCAAGCTCCTGCTTGATACGAGTGCAAGTTT
Organism: Anopheles coluzzii; assembly: GCF_943734685.1. Taxonomy (NCBI): domain Eukaryota; kingdom Metazoa; phylum Arthropoda; class Insecta; order Diptera; family Culicidae; genus Anopheles; species Anopheles coluzzii. The sequence goes on along the minus strand of NC_064670.1, from coordinate 80,778,799 downwards.
TGAAAGGATCCGCCCTGATCATCTCAACAATCCGCGCGTCAACGTCGGCCGTTGTTTTTCGCGGACGACCTGTCGATTTACCCGTAGCCTCGCTACGAATGGCGTTGTCCACAAACGTCCGCGAACGGCCGAACGCCTTGCAGATTGTCTTGATTGGCACGTTCTCACGATACAGCCCCTGAATGTGTTTTCGCTCCTCTGGTGTGCAGTGCTTTCCGCGACCCATGATGATTTTGTGGAATTTTTAAACAGCTACCTTTCACCTTGACCACTGATGGAAGAATGAAGCACAACACGGTTTGGCTCTCCTTTTATACTGCCGCAAAACGCTGCCGGCACACAAAACTCAGATAAGTAGCGCACCAAAAATGAGAGTATAAAAGGCAAAATTCGGCTATTACAAATTCAGTACGCCTCGAACTGTTGGCGATGACACACCTAGTGTATGCAAAAAAAACACACAAAATTTTTTTTCCTATTTTAATGTCCACCAGTGTACCTGCTGCCAAACGTACGGCCGCGCATTGGCCACCGTATTGTTTTTACGGTGTTCAGCGAACACATCGCCGCCTTCCGAATTTCGGCATTCGTATGGCCGGCACGAACCATCATAACACACGTTACGCGCTTGTACAATTTGGACGGGTTCCACATATTTACGGAGCTAGACATTTTTTACACTTGTTCGCACAACTTTTAGCAATCGAATGACATATCAATCATTTCGATACGTCAACTCAACCCTGAGATATAAACCCAAAGGCCAGGTGTCAAATTTAGCCCGCACACCCTGTATACAGTGAATTTATTATTTATCATCCCAATTGATTATTGTTTTATTTTAGACAATGACGACGTGTTCCGGCTACGGTGGTCCGCTTACCATGTGATGTCCTTTGTAGACGAGCCAAGATGCGGTACATGTCGCCACGGTAAGTATGCTTATACATATTTTAAATAACTAGTGGCGTGGGTCAACCAGCTCGTTTAATCTTTGGCGTGGAAGCCAATATCAGCTTTCAAATCAATTTTAAATGCCAATATTTGAGTATCAACACAGTTGGTTATCCATGATTGGGGTTCTTTCCGTTTTAAGTTCATAGGCTGAAATGTCAGTCTGTCAGCTGTTTGCATTGTATAGCAGTTTTGGAGCAGCTATTTAAGTGAGTAGAATATACAGGTGGGCTTATCCCAAGGTGTATGAATTTAGAAGGCTGATTTTTATCGCTTCTGCTTCTGAATGAAGATTTTAAGAGTGTTTTGTGTATTCGTCAAGCCTCCAGAAAGCTTGTTTGAACAAAAGTTTTCACCCATCCTCTCAAAAATTTATATTCAAATTTGGTTTTAAAAAACATACTACGAGACCACCTGGACTACACACACTTTGATTCTGGATTCTATCATCAGATCTCTTTAATGCACCTTGGGAAATGTAAACTCCATCTTATTTTGCCATTTTTCGAACAGGTACTCGAATCTAATTCTAGCTTTGAGGCTAGAATAATCTAGACTGAAAACAGCAGTCTAGTTTTTTGTGTGGTTTTGTATGGAATGTTTACATGATTTCAGCCTCCAACTGTCAAACTCCATACAAAAAGCTGACTAGAATCGTGAAGGGCCCCATTGATAGATTTTAGATTCTCCGAAGAACTAATTGACCGTCATCACATTTCATTTTAATAACTAATTTAATGCGAAGTTCGTTTCTCATTGTAGAGTTGTCCCGTTCGGTTTCACTATTTCGCTTCTTTGGTTACATGTGTATATACGTCCGTTCGCTAGCGTCGTTCGATCACTTTTGCCGTTCACCATCAATTCTATCTCTCCTTCTCCTCTCATTTCTCCTCTCTTGTCTATCTCAGGAGTGTAGAATGATCATGAGCGATATGAGAGACTGAGTTTTTCTGGTACTCAACTCTACATCCCTTTTCTCGTCCAATTTAAAGAAAGCAACAAGAGAAAAAAAATTACCGATACCTCAAAGGTGGTTTAGGAGTTCGTTTTACTCTTTCTGTTTTGACTTGAGAAATTTCCCGATCTACCATTACGTTACTATTTTGTTCGCTTGCCTTGCCATTATTGTTTGAGAGATCTTTCATATTCTCGATCTTCATGAGGTGTGCGACTGGTCTACGGTATTGTATCCACTGATCACTTAAAGAAAACTGATAACGATACCATTGTGTTAAGACCTTGTAATTTTCCTTTGACCATTTCGATTCTAGTTTCTTCTTCTTTGGCTCAACAACCGATGTCGGTCAAGGCCTGCCTGTACCAAACTTGTGGGCATTGGCTTTTCAGTGACTAATTGATTCCCCCCCATAGCAGGATAGTCAGTCCTACGTATGGCGGCACGGTCTATTTGGGGATTGAACCCATGACGGGCATGTTGTTATGTCGTACGAGTTGACGAATGTATTACAAGACCGGCTCAGAAACTGGACACACCTCACCTCAGAAACTGGGCTCAGTGTACTGGACACACCTGATTATTCTTTTCGTGTTTTTACCAAAAAAGGGTATTTAAACAGTTGAAACTACTCTCTTAACACTTTTAAAATATTTTTATTAAACAAATATGCATTCACTCATTTTATCAAATTGTCTTTTTTGGTTAAAACACGAAAAGGATAATTGGGTGTTTCTAATACACCGATGTGCACAAATGTTATACGTGTAAAAAAAAAATTCGACCGCATGTCCTCGACGCGGAACAGTGTGTTCGAGAAATGTGCCGCAGATTCAGCATTGCATCCGATAAATTCAGGTATCATCAACGTTTTCAAGCATCATACCGCAGTCTTGGCTTTGGCTAAGACAGATTCGGGAAGGGGTCCCGCGGTCTTGAGATAAAGTGTGAAACCCTGTAACACCTCACGATGTATGGCATAATTGATCAATTCGTCAATATTCATAGCATTTTCCATGCCCTTGTCTCGCACTCTTTCGTTTTTTGCGCCGATGGTAATTTGATGATATATTTCTTTTGGTGTGCGCGTTTGGAAATCGCATTTTGCTGTCTGCGTTCGAATTCTTAGTACGAATTGATTAAAACTTTCTTACTCCTTTTATTATCAATTATTATTATTATTTATTGTTTAATATTTACGGGCCGTATGGCCTAATAAAGATAATTAATAGTACATTTAAAAAAAATATACATAGCATCAACAAGATTTGTAACGCAATCCACTGCGGCCACGGCAGAAGCCGGAGACGTTCCTTGAAGCACTGAATTGAGATGTCGAAGTCGAAGCAATCCGAAGTGTTGAAAACAGCCGACATGCGGAACATAGGGCTAGACCGACCAGCGCTGGATCGGGGTTCAGCGAGCCGTAGAGTCTCTCCAGACCTAAGTTTTCGGGATGGTGCATAGATATAGACTCGATGCAACAAGGGCGATGAGTCGATAGTGTGCGAACAGACAGCGTCCACGGGCCTGCCCACGCCCGAATGCAGAGCCGATGGCATACAATTCTATCTTACCCATTAACATGAGAGGGACAGAGCTAATACCCCGAACGTACCCGAAAGGTATGCATGCTTCACTCATCAGGATCTAAAGGCAAGGACAAGGCAAAAGAGACACAGAAAAATTTCCTCACGGCTACACATGTCCTTTTGATGCGTTGTCTATGCGTCTCGCTCGGTATCACAGCGGCATACGGCAGGTAAGCAGTACAAATGCTGCTACCTGATACGCACACATATTTATCGAACACAACTGTTCGGTTCGGCTCGGTAAACTTCACGAGGACGCCGGAACACAAGGGCGCAGACATTTTCATGATTTTGTATGACTTCGGCTGTTTTGGACCATACGTTTAGGCGCAGGCATAGAGCCATTTAGCAAACCAACGATGAAAGAGCATTGTGCATTGTTTTAACGACCGAAATATTTCCAGTTCGATTCTTTCATTTCGTTTTCCCACAAAGAAGTTGTTAAGTCTTTTCACCGCATTGTCGTTCACAGGTGTAACTTTCGGTCGGAATGGTATTTTAACTCGCCGGAGTGCTTCTTCTTCCTCACTAGGCGTTAAATTATATAAAATTCGCTGCAGGTTCCTTCCTTCACGAGCTAGCATATATGCTAGTTTGGTTTTTTACGATTTAATCGAATTGAGCGATAAAATTAATTCCAGTGCACGATGCCACTCTTCCCATTCTCGCCGTAAGTCTGCCGGGTTCGCCGCGTCGTTGTATGGTTCCAATGGCCAACGTTCACCTAAGGAAAAATAAAAATTAATATGATTCATCTCTTTACATAGATGTTCCTTTACATAATTGACGCGCAGAATTGCTTGTAATATCTGACGCGAAAATAAGAAGAAAAAAAATTAAAAAAAAAAACTGTTCCAATATAATTTTTCCTTTTTTTTGGGGTTATCGCTACCATTTTACACTCTTGGATATTCTCAACCATTTCCCGCTCACACAAATACAGCGCGATATTTGTTCCTTGCTAATTTATATCACGATATGGATGTTTCCGTTTGCTATGACCAATACCTTACGTTTGTCATTTCAGCCACTATGGAGTTCTTCAAACCTGGGTTTGTGCTGCGGCTTTGCACCGGACCCACACTTCTACACTTTTCTACTCATATGCGACACTACGGATTTCTCCGGATTTGCGTTTGTGCTGCGGCCACGCACCGGACTCACAATTGAACTTTTTTTTTTCCTTTCGACACTTCGGACTTTACCGGACTTGTCTTTTGTGCTGCGTTTCTATTTTGTATAGGAGTCACACTTTTACACTTTTCTACCCGTATGCAAGCAATCGCAAAACTAAATTTCCTTATCACCCATCTTACAGGGTTTCGAATCATATAGCGCGTGGCCACGGAGCTGAAAAAATGTTGAAAAATTATTCAACTTTGTAAGCGAAAGGCCATGGGAGTGACAAAATGCTGACAAATTTTTCAAAATGTGAGCTTTTGTCACTTTTTTGAGCTTTTGTCAAAATTTTGTAACCTGGAGCAGCCAGGAAAAAAAATTGACAAAAGTTGACCAAAAGTGACAAAATTTGACGTTCGTGAAAAAGCGTAAACAAACATCTATTTGGCGCAGTTGTGACCCATTGTTATGATAATAATGCTAAAATGCATGATTCTAATTGATTTATGTACCTAGTTAGTGCTTCTTAAACAAAATATCGATGACATTCAGATGTTGGAGCTTTTTGTCGCTCTTGTGTATGTTTTTGGTGCGGCCACGAGAAAAGCTCTTTTTTGCAGTTGACAAGCAATTTTGACAAAGTTGAAAAAATTTTCAACATTTTTTCAGCTCCGTGGCCACGCGCTATATGATTGCAAACTTCCACAGCTTGCATGCAACATTCCCTTACCGATTTGCAACTTTCACCTACCGATTTCCAACATTCCCGTACCGATTTGCAACATTTCCCTAAGTGATTGAACTATGCCCTTATATTATTAGAAACCCCGTAAATGAAATGAAATGAACTGAAATGAATCATCCACAATTTGCAGCACGTTTTTGAAGACGTTGATCGTTTTTCTCTTTGCCAGAAATTTCACCTTATCCATTCGAAAACATGCTTCAATACCTGAAAAATTTACTTCGTAGTGGATGGAAAAATCTTGACCAAGCCATCAACAGACTTTCAAAGTTGGATGAATTCGACATTTCAAAGGAAAGCAACTCTGTAAAGTATTCTACAATCAGCACCAAAGGAAAGATTACGTCTGTTCGTGTCCGATAAAATTTTGATTTTGCAGAGCAATGAGAAAAATTGTTGGTTTATTACGAAGGACAACTGCATCATAAAGTTTAAATCAACAAAAACGGATACGGTTGCTGATAATTGACTGTCTATAAGCGACCAAAAGCTCGCAGTAAAAGGATCAGCGTTTAGCGAGCCATTTGATTCCAGCGAGATATTTATATATAAGGGAAACACTGAAAGTCTTGAAAAATATCGTTTCGAATTAAATGCTGATGTTATCGAATAAAAGTTAATATATTTTGAAGGAACTATCCCGAATGATACTATGTGTTTACACAGAACTGTCCGCGGGGTAGCTGCGTGCAAGGTCAATACAGTTTGTCGAATGGGTAGATGCGTAAAGGCTACATTGATCGTACTTTCTGGCGTAATTTTGATTTTCACTAGCACATCTGGCGGCGGCTGACCGAAGCATTTTGCCAAACAATTTGGAGCCGCTCCAGAAAATACGTTAATTTTCCATGTTTGTTTTACTTAAATCGGAGGAGAAAAGTTTTGTAAAACGTAGATACACATGTCTTGCACGCATTGCATCCATTTTTGCAATGGAAAACGATGGAAAAACTACTAAATTTTGAGATCCGGCAGGTCCATTCCCTCGATGACCAAAAAAAGCTTCCACCAGCCGCCGCCAGATGCGCTAGTGAAAATCAAAATTACGCTTGCCAGTACGATCAATGTAGCCCGGCCTTAAGAACGCATATGTGGTAAAACGCACTCGGCGACAAACGCGCGTAGAAGAAACGTAGTTAGATGCAAGGTGAATTAACAATATCAGGTGGTGGATAAGAGCCTTTGGGGGGTCGCCATAGTTGAGGGACTTTACGTCATTTTAAAACCGTTAACCATTGGTTTCTGCACACAAAGCTTAGCAAATATAACAGATTTCTATGCTATTATGAGCATTTTTGTGTGTCTATTGGTATTATAGAAAAAAATGAGATATATTAACAAAAGATTTGATGATTTGTTTATGAACGAAATTTAAAATCATGTGAGTAAGAGTTCTAATCTCATGTAAATTGTCCATGCGACTCGTAGATAATGAGGAATTAATGTAAAAATTGAAACAAATAATGACTTCTTAGTTTTTATCATAAAAAATGTCGAAAATACAATGAATTATAGAATAAATTCGCAGAATAACACAAAATAACACACATCAATCTATGTTTTAATGTTAAATAAGAACTCGCAAAGTCCAAAATATATTTTTAAAGAATATTTAATCGAAAAAATGGGGTAGATAAACTATTTGAACAAATTTAATAAATGTAAACAAAGCTTGAATCCTGGGGACCTTACGTCAAGTGGTGAATTGTCAAAATGCACTAGAGTCCACCACCTGATATTTTTAAATCCACCTTGGTTAGATGTCAATAACTAGGCTGGAGTTAAACTCTTCCGGAAGATAAATCCTTACGAACGATGACAACCATGCTACGTCCCAACAGACAAAGCTAAATACTCGAACCTTTTTACTCTGTGTCAAAGCGAGAAAGCATGTTCTTCTCTTCCTCAATTATGTCTTGACTACGAAGCACACTGCCTGTAACTGTAGGCGAGTGCGAAAACAGTTGATAGATGAAGAATGATGATGAGGGGTAGAGATTTACTCTTTTCGGTACCCGTTCGTATTTGGAAGCAGCCGATCGTGTTTGGAGATTTACATTTTTTGGAGATGCAGCAATACACACCACTTCATTTTATTGCTGCAAATAATAAAAATCATTTCTCGTCTACCTCGGCCGGCTAAACATCGTTTATACCTTTTACAAGTTTTAAAACGTGATTTAATTTATTTGTGGTTCGAAATGACATCTAAACGTGATGAGCTAACCGGGTCAGTATATAAAATTCGTGATGCTATGAACAATGTACTCGAACAGGAATGAGAAAATGAAGAACGTGAAAAAACAACTGCCGCGTTTCAGCAGCTAGAAAGTAGGTTCCGTTTTCTTTATAGGTGTGTTTTACTGGATTTTTTTAAACTAAATATTGCTTACTTATAGAAAACATGGATGTGAGTTTCCTATTTCCTGGATCAGGAGTTGACATGTCCAGCGACAATAATATTGCTGACGCTGTTTTAAGCGATAGTGAATTTTCATCCTTGCTTCGTGTGATGAATAAGAGTCCAATGACAGTGATGAGAATAATATGGAATGTCTTAATGTGCCGAATGGTATATCATTTCAAGATGGACTCAGAAGATGGGATTTGGAAACAAATCAGAAACATTGTGCCATTAACTCGTTGCTGGCTCTGGTTCGAGAAGCAACACCGTACAAAATGCCAAAAGATGCACGGACATTTCTCTTAACTCCGCAGTCAACAGAAAAGACCAACTTTTAGGAAAAAGCAGTGATAAAGATCAGTCCAACCCGGACGTGTAAACGAAATGAAGCGAAAAGACAGCGAAGGAGAGTGACAGTTGAAAGACTGGAAACGGTTGCACGCGACCAAGGATAATGTATTTAGAAGGTCGATTTTTATCGCTTTAGCTGGGCGACATTGTGGGAGACATCTGTCACTCTCTGCATACAAAATTCATTACCCCGCACCAGCCCTCTCCAATTTTTATACCGGAGCCCACGGAACAGTTATGTCAAGTCGAGAAATGTAATTTTGCTCTGAAGAACTTCACCTTGTCATTTTAAAACACCTTGCACGCGACAAGGCAGTAGCGAGTGAAGCGAGCAGCAGGTGACACCGTTTTAAAGTTATATTTGTTTGAGCGTTTCTAACCTAATTTTACTCCTGCTAAGGTATCCGAGAGTGTGGCTAATCGGCTAGCCATTATGAAGCGGCGGCAGGAGGCGGAGAGAAAACGGATGGAGCTCGAGTTGCAGCTGAAGTTTGTGAAAGAGGAGGAGGACTTGTTGTCCGAGAAGTTGGGAGTGATTGCGATTTCGGGAGCATCGACTGTGACACCCTCCCGGCTGGATGGAGTATCGATGCGAGGCTCGCAGCGGAATAAGCGTGGTCCCGCCCCGCGACTGGAAAGTGTTCATCGAAACGTGCCAACCGAATTACCCGAGTTTTCAGAAGACCCGGTGGAATGGCCCGTGCTCACTGCGCACTACGATTACACAACAGAGAAGCGTGCTTTTTCCAATTGGTAAAACATGATACGGCTGCAGAAGGCGATCAAAGGTCCTGCGCTAGAAGTTGTGCGAAGCCGTCTACTGCTACCGGAGGTGGGGCCACAAGTGATTGCGACACTGCGATCACGCTATGGTCGGCCGGAACATCTCATTTCTGCGCTGATTGGGAATGTGCGCCTGCACCTTGCAGAGAGAAGCCCGATACTGGTGTGGCGTTCGGCGAGGCAGTGCGGAGCATGGAAGATCACATGCAGGCTGCTGGTCTACGGGCACACATGACCAACCCGTTGCTGCTGCAAGAGATCGTGGAAAGGTTTCTGACGAGCGAGCAGTACAGTTGGGCACGCAACCAAGCGTACAGATACGTTGTTCAAACGAGGTGCATATCCTTCTAATTGCAAACATCACACACCTTTACCATAGACCACAGACCTACTGAATTTCGATATTGTTAGAGATGTTATAACTTCTGATCCACTTCATTTATTCTATTTGAGTATCATGCGGAAGCTACTAAATGGCTGGATGAGTGGAAAGTTCAGAGAGCATAAAAAGTGGACTCCTCTGCAGAAGCAACAAATCAGCAAATTCTAAAAGAGTCACAGCTCCCATCGGAAATTCATCGCAAAATGCGTGGATTAAAAAACCTTCCGTTTTTAAAAGGTTTGGAATTTCGGTCGTTTCTGCGTTATATTGGTGTTGTAGTTTTAAAAAATAATTTACCTACCGAAAATTACAATCATGTTATGCTTCTGTTTTGTGCTGTTATATTTTTGTCCTCTCCAATTTTTAAAAACTATTGGAGGTATGCAGGAGAGTTGCTCAATAAATTTGTGACAGATTTTGATAAAATTTATGAAAAAAGTTTAGTGTCTAGCAATGTTTATATTTTAGAATATGTTTTCGATGTTGTTGATAGATTTGGTAACTTGGAAACGATTTCCGCTGATATTTTCGTAAAATGAGTTACAAAAAATGAATAAAGGATTGCGTCATGGAAAAAATCTGAGAACAAATCATAAAGAAATTAGCTGAAACAGAGGAAATAAAAACAAAACAGGAAATAATTGAATTAAGTTTTCCTAAAATAAGCGCTAGAAGTAATTCCGTACGCTTTTCCATCACACCGGAATTTGTGTTGAAACCAACTGAAAGGGATCAATGGTTCATGCTAAAAGATAACACTGTTGTTAAGTATAAAAGTGCAACTTATGAGTCTAGAGAATATGTATTGTATAGACGCCAATTCCTTAAACAGCGCGAAAGCTTCGTAAATCCTTGTTCGTCCTTCATGTTACATATAACGCCAGGAGATCTAATTTATTTATCAAGTGATTGTATTAAGGTATCTCTTTAAGAGGTGCTATATAAAGTTTGTGCTGTTGAATTAGAATGCGATAGCTATCTGTCTATTCCACTCTTGCACATTTTCGTTCAATAATTATAATGTACTATGTATAAAAATGGGGCGGTCCCGTGGTACAGTCGTCAACACGAACGACTCAATAACATGCCCGTCATGGGTTCAAGCCTAGAATGGACCGTCCCCCCGTAGCAAGGATTGACTATCCGGCATGTCCGCGTAGCGTAGGACGTTACGCCAAATAGAAGAAGAATCTATAAAAATAATCGTGTAATTTAACATAGTTTGGCTATGCAATAAACAATAAACGTTTACGTTTAAACCCTTTATTTTATCTTATTAGAAAATATTATTATGCTAACATTACAAACACATTGGAAATCGTTTTTCATCAACCTCAATTCACAGCTCATTTCATTTTGGTATTCATTTTCGTATTAAATACTTCTATAAATGCGAACTATATGAGGCGTTTTACGCACATCACTTCATCTAATGCCGTGATTCTGCTTTACATTTTATATACATAACCTTTCTATTGTAGGCAAGGTTCAGCCTTTCTCTAGCATGCGGCAATTTTGTTAAAAAAAATTTGGCTACGTATCCCTCTGAGATTGTGTGTAAAGGGGTGCTGCCAATTTCTTTAAAAAAATTATTATCGCCTTATTATTGGCCAATGCTATTTTAGCTGTTAAGCTTCGACCTTTCCAGCTGCAGCTAGGCATAAAGTCTCGAGTGAACATTGTAGCGATTGCCTAGTGCAATCGATTATCTGTATCCCCAGATGATACGTTTGATTCAACCTACTGTGTTACAGTGTTAAAAAAAACATTACGGCACCTAATTTTTCCTCCGTCGTTGCCAGCTCTTCGAGGGTTGAAATAGCTTTCAATTGAGGTTCTATATCTTTTTCGACCTCTGTAACTTTGTGTGGCATTTTAACCGAATCTTTTATGTGGTCGATAGTAACTTGCAGCAAAGCAGTACGTTTGTTTAATTTGTTCACTTTACTGTCGAGTTGATCGAGTCTTTGGAATACTTGGTCAAACATGTTCCTGCAAAAACCTATAACCTCCTTTGCTATTATAGCCGTCGCTTGACTTGACAAGGTGTCAGCATCTTCTAAAGAATTTTTGCTCACGGTGGGTATTAGTTGCTCGAATGAAATCGAAGCCGCATCTTCCTCTGGCATGGATACCGTGATTTGGCTAGCCAAGCCCTTCTGAGCCTTGCTTGTAAGGATTGCTGGTTGAAGGGATAAGGAAGGATTGCTGGTTGAAGGGTTTTTCTCGGCCGAAAAGGTAGAAGGACGTGGTGTCTGCATTTTTGATGATTTTTCCAAACTCCTTACTAGCGGTGGTGGCATGGAAGAGATCAAACTTCTGTAAGGTAACACTAAACAAACTAGTATCGCTGATAAGCGCACACACACACACACACACACACACACACACGCGCGCGCTCCATCGGGCTCTAGTAGCTGGGTGGCAGATAAGACTGGGAACGCTGCAATACGGGTGCTGCAATACAACGGGTAGTACCTAACACCTTCGAGGGTTTCTGCATTGCTGAAGTAAATGGAGTGTTTTTCTGCAGCTGTTATGCTCCCCCAAGCTGGGAGCTAGAGAGGTTCTATGTTTTGTTAGACAACCTCGTAGCAGAGCTGGATGGGCATTGACCACTTTTAATTATCGGTTATTTTAATACCTGGGCTGTTGAATGGGAGAGCAAGCGAACTAATAGCAGAGGTGATGCTGTTCTCGAAAGCTTCGCCCGGCTGAGAGAAGCGCTGAGAAACACCGGCACAACCCCCACGTTCAACAGAAACGAAAGGACAACAATCATTGATATTACGTTCTGCAGTCCCACCCTCTCGGAGAGATGAAACTGGCGAGTTAGTGATGTACTCACTCTCAGCGACCATAATATTATCAGATACGCCATCAATCAAGGGCATAGGCTAACATCATCATTAGCGCATGGGTCCCGAGTTGGTGGTAGAGGCTGGAAAACCGAATCCTTCAATGAGGATTTCTTTGAGCAGCTTTTAGCTTTCGGAGATTTCGGCGAAGCCGTGAACGCCTCTCAAATAGTGATAGCCCTTACCAAAGCCTGTGATGGCGCTATGCCAAGAAGGAAACCTCCTAACGGACGACGACCACCCGTGTACTGGTGGAACGCGTCGATTAAAAGACAACGGGCTGAATGCGTAGCAGCACGGCACAAAATGCAGCGAGCAAGATGCCCTGAAGTCAAACAGCAACTCAGGATCGTATACATAGCGGCTAGGTCAGAGATTAAAAGAGCGATGAAAGCCAGTAAAAGGCAACACTTGCTAGGGACTTGCCTTCAATACACTCATGGGTTCTGTTGGCAGTGTTTGTAGCAATACCGCACTGATACGGGTATGTTCCGACACTTCTCGAAGGTTAATATAGGATCTCCATACCCTACTCCGACTCAATACGTCCACGGCGTACAGAACGGTAACATATCTCTCCAATAAACAGAGCTTGGGTACACGGGGAAACCCAACCCCTTGGGAGGATGGGTTATATGGCTAAATTGAGCGGGGGGAGGGGGGATGGTCAGCGTCTGGTCTCCATGTTAAGGGCGGCTGGCTGGTCCTTCTGTCCTGGCATCCTAAGGGACATTAATCAAAGATGCGTAGACCCTCCGACGATACAGGAGGTTGGGGGAGAGGCCTTGCAAGGCACCCTTACAAAACCCCAAATGCAACGAATGGAAACCAACATATTTCATTTTCAGCCGAACTCTCCAATTCCTTGGCTTCGCGGATGACATCGATATCATCGGACGTACAACTGCGGCAGTGTGCGAAGCGTACACCCGACTGAAACGTGAGGCCGACAGGATTGGATTGAGGATCAATGCGACGAAGACAAAGTACCTGCATGCTGTACGTGATAAAGACCGACTCGGAAGCAGAGTATCAGTTGACGGCGACGATCTCGAGGTGGTAGAGAAGTTCTGCTACCTTGGTACGATCGTAACTTCGAACAACAACGTAAGCAGCGAAATCCGAAGGCGCATTGTTCAGGGAAGTCGCATTGCCTACTACGGGCTCCACAAACTCCTGCGATCCAGAAGACTCCAGCAACACACGAAATGCGCCATATATTGCACCCTGATTCGTCCGGTAGTCCTCTACGGGTACGAGTCTTGGACTGTGCTGACGGAGGACGCCTATGCACTCGCCATTTTCGAACGGCGGGTGCTAAGGACTATCTTTGGCGGTGCTGATATCCTGACGGTCATTAAAGCCGGAAGGATACGATGGTTGGGACACGTGATGAGGATGCCGGACTTATGCCTCACCAGGAGGGTGCTCGTCAGCGACCCGTTCGGCACGAGGCGTAGAGGACCACAGCGAGCTCGTTGGCTGGATCAGGTGAAGTCGAACCTGTCGGAGATCGGATGCAGCCGTGGTTGGAGGACTGCAGCCCAGGACCGAGTTTCCTGGAAACGGATTGGCGACCTGGCCATGTCTACTAGACGTGCTCGTACATGAGCAGGCCAAGAAGAAGACACTCATGAACAAGGTAAAGTCTTCGGAACCTGTTGAACAGTGTTATTATTATTATTATTATTATTATTTATTTTAATCTTCAACGGGCCTTATGACCTAATTAAGATGTAACAGTTCATTAAAAAAAAACGTAACAAAAACAAGATTTGCATCGCATTTCACTGCGGCCACGGCAAAAGCCGGAGACGTTCTTTGAAGCACTTAATTGAGATGTCGAAGTCGAAGCAATCCGAAACAGTGTTGAAAGTGTTGTAAAGCTGAAGAGCATTATTGAAATCCTGTTTCCAACACATGCACCACCGAACCTCAGTCCTACGATCAACACGCCAGAGACTGACCCTGTGCCTATAACGAGACAGGAGACTATTAACCTGGCTAATCGTTTAAAATATGGCAAAGCTCCTGGGATTGATGGCATCCCCTATAAGGCGATCAAGGCGGCTATGTTGCCATACCCTGATGTGTTCAAAAACGTGCTAATGAACACCCTGACTACCGGCCAGTTTCTGTCAATGTGGAAAAGACAGAAACCAGTCTTGATACCGAAGCCAGGTAAGCCGCCAGGTCACCCGTCAGCTTTGTGGCTGGGACTTGTGGATAACCTGGCCAAAGTGCAAGAGATGGTAATTTTGGACCGCCTAACAAAATACACTGTTCAGGCACAGCCCTGTCACTTCATATCGTGCTTGACGAAACACGAACATACTTCGTTCAATTTCGAGTGTTCAGCTCGATCGAGTAGTTTATAAATAACAGTGACTGTCGCGAATAAACTCTCTCTTCCAATTTTGCTGCACAACGAATAACTGCTGGTAAATATTAAAGGTTTGAAAGTTACACCGAAACGCGGAAAATAAATTATACGAAATAGTGAGATTAAACATTGGTGCCGTGACCAGGATTAAGACGAATCTGGTTTTCTGAATCTTAATTATTCTCGCGATAATCACTGTTTGCGCGCGTGTATCTGTGCTTTAGTCGCCTCACAATCGACCAAGTTCACTGTATCCGCGAAATTTAGCGTTTTTTGTCAAACCGCACTATGACTGCTCCGATAAACGTTTTGTCGTCCAGAAGGACAGTTTTACTAGCAGTATTGGCTAAGCATGAAAAGTTTTTGGCAGAATTTGACCCGGAACGGGATGCAATCGAAATAAATATTCGCATTGCAAGGGTCCAGAAGCTTTCCGTCGATTTGGAAGCAATTCAGGCCAAATTGGAAGATGCGGCGGCCACCGAGGAAGTGATAAGTCACAATGCCGCGTTACGAGACGATTTTGGCTCGCGTTTGATACGCCGATTTGAAGGCTAAACGGGTGCACGCTCCGCGATTCGCAAGCACAACACCAAACACTAACCCGTTGGCAGGTATAAAGCTTCCCACCATCTCACTTCCTGAGTTAGATGGTGATTACATGCAATGGCTCACGTATAGGGACACTTTTGAGAGATTAATTCACGAAAACATGGAACTACCACCGATACAAAAGTTTCATTATTTACGAGCTTCCGTGAAAGGCGAGGCCCCAAAGGTGATCGAAGCAATCACGATCTGCGCAGCCAATTACGAGCTAGCATGGCAAATGCTCACCGAACGATACTCGAATGACGTTAAAGAAACGGCATCTTCAAGCACTTTTTGGTATAGCCACCGTTAAGAAGGAGAGTGCATCAACCCTTCACCATCTTGTGGACGAGTTCGAACGTCACAAGAAAACGCTCAATCATCTAGGCGAAAAAACGGAGGCATGGAGCTGCTTGTTAGAACACTTAATGTGCATAAAATTGCCTACCTCCACATTAAGAGATTGGGAGGAAAATGCCTCAACTAGCCAAAATCCTAGTTACGAAGGATTAATCGCATTTTTACAGCGCCGTATGCGAGTGTTGGAAACCCTACAGGTAAACATTACCGAAGCTCCCCCTACCGTGAACCAAACGCACTACGCACATAAACATGCTCCGCCTATGCGCTTAGCAAGCTTTCCGTCAACATCACACGACACACGCACATGCCCTTTATGCCACTCCGATCACAATTTAACGAAATGCCCCCGTTTCATGCAAATGTCACCGGAGGAACGGTACCGAAACACAATGACACTGAAATTGTGCTTGAATTGCTTGCGCGACAATCACCGTGTGCGTGATTGCTCATCGCAATACAAGTGCAGACACTACAATTCAACACACCACTCGCTTTTACACTCTTCACAAAATTACGGCACATTTTCCACTGCGAACACGTCAGCTGCGCAAAATGCTTCCGTACGCAACACACACAACACAGACGAACACACGGCAAACACGCAACGCACTTATGCAGCAGCATTGAGGCAAACTACGGAATAAGTTCTGCTTCAAACTGCACTTGTAAACATTGTTGATGCACATGGCATAATGCATCCTGCACGCGCACTTTTAGATAGTGCCTCCCAGCCAGATTTGATGAGTAGCCGTTTTGCTAACCGGCTAGGTATCAAATCGGGCACGGTCGATATCACGCTGATTGGTGCTGGTCAATCGTCCACCCGGTACGGAAATCGATGCGCACCATGGTATCATCCAGAGCGAGCCCTTATGCGATTAACTTTGAGTTTTTGATAGTCGAGAAGCTTATTGCTGACCTGCCCGCACATGATGTGCCCACCAGCGGCTGTAAATTACCGCCACATATTATATTCGCCGACCCCCATTTCGAGAAGTCGGCACCGATCGACATTATTCTCGGTGCCCGGCACTATCACACGTTCTTTGTAAGCGGGGCGCAATATAAAATGTCATCGAATCTACCAGTCCTGATGGAGAGCGTATTTGGCTGGGTCGTGAGTGGATCAGCATCTACCTCTCAGCCAGCAACATCCAATACTTTTCACACTTCATCCGTGGTGTGCATGGTTTCACTAGAAGAATCAATAGAGCGTTTCTGGAAAGTAGAAGAACTACAGGTTAACGATGGCTATTCTCCTGAGGATCGCAAATGTGAGCAATTTTACAAGGATACAACACAGCGAGATGAAGCTGGTCGTTATATGGTATGCTTACCTAAACAAGCAGACTTCGATGATAAGCTTGGCCTTTCGAAGGCAGCAGCATTAAGGCGGTTTAGTTTGCTAGAAAGGAGGTTAGAACGAGATCAAAACGTAAAAGCGGCGTACCATGATTTTATGCGTGAGTATCTGAAGCTTTATTTTATGCGTGAGTATCTGGAACGTTGCAGAATCTTTCTTTTGGTCGGATTCCACCATCACCTTAACCTGGATCAGCGCCACACCCAACACATGGGCAACGTTCGTGGCTAACCGGGTATCTGAAGTGCAGCATTACTCACACCCGCGGCAGTGTAGACATGTACGCGGCGCATCTAATCCTGCTGATCTGGTTTCACGAGCCATGTCAGCCGCTGATTTCCTGAAAAGCAAACTGTGGAGCTTCGGTCCGGATTGGCTATCTTTGTCCGCTTCCATCTGGCCCAACTCTAACCCGCAACCAGCCAACGAAACGAATCTAGAGATTCGCCAGGTGAGTGCTGCCGTTGTAAACACAACCACTAATCACCCTTGGTTTGCGTTGTGTTCTAGGTACAAGCGATTGCTGCGTATCGTATCATACTGCATTCGCTTCACACGTAACGCTAAGGAAAAGGCACGCACTCAGCGAAAAGCAGCACAGCACCCCGCACCTTTAATCGTCACACCCGAGTACATGGAAACAGCAAACACTGTGTTAAGCCGCCTAGCACAGCAGGATGCATTTTCAGCTGAACTCGGGCAGGGGTATAGGGGGACGTTTACGGCTATCTCAACTTCCCTACCAAGCGAAGCATCCTGTTTTGCTTCCCAAGAAACATCCGTTCGCGCAATTGATCGCAAAGTATCAACACGAGGAGCTTCGTCATGGAGGAGGAAGGCTGCTCTTATCTCGAATTCGCGAAGAGTTTTGGCCGTTAGATGGAAGGCATCTTGTTAAGCACATTGTGCAGAATTGTTTTCGGTGCATTCGACAGCGACCGACACTTGAACAGCAACAACTTGGACAGCTTCCAGCGCAGCGCATCACTCCCAGCCGGCCTTTTAGTGTTACCGGAGTGGATTACGCCGGTCCATTGTACCTGAAGCCAGCCCATAAACGAGCCGCCCCGGGAAAATGCTACCTCTGCGTGTTTGTTTGTTTTTTCCACTAAGGCCGTAGACTTGGAGCTGGTAAGTGATCTAACTACTCCTGGTTTTTTAGCTGCATTACACAGATTCACAGCACGACGCGGTTTACCGGCACACATACATTCGGACAACGGGAAAAACTTCGAAGGCGTGGCGAGGGAACCACTCCTACCTATGTCAGACGACCCTAACGATCTATCGGCACTTACCCCAGCGCATTTCCTCGTGGGCACATCGATGCATGCTGTCCCCGAGCCGGACTACACCCATCTTCGTTCCTGCACCCTCAGCGACTTGCAGAAGTGGCAAGTAATGGTGCAGCGCTTCTGGAAACACTGGACGACGGAATACCTGCAAGAGATGCAACGTGATAACACCATGGCGAAGAGGAACGACAGCATCTTACCTGGCAGACTGGTCATCCTGAAGGATGATTTCCTCCCCCCAACCCGTTGGCCACTCGCACGTATCGTGCATGTGCACACCGGAGACGACAAGCTGACACGGGTAGTGTCGCTGACGACAATTTAGGCTTAAAAAACAAAGCGTTGCTAGGTCAATAAATGCTGACTAGCTATGTTATGCAACGCGCCAGCGATGCGCGCTGGTTTAACGATTAAATGGAAAAATAGGCTAAGAAGAATAGATTAAGAAGAATATGCTGATCGACGACGGTCAGCATTTTTAGAGTATAAAATCAATTGAATAAATTAATGAAGCCATTTACTTGCCAAGAACCAGTTGGTGCGTTCATTATTGTGCTTAAGTCGGCGTGTACTGTGCCTGTCTTAAGCTGCTGCTCCGAAAGACACTTTCGTGTGCGCGACAAATGGTGGCTCCAGAGAGGACGCATCAACCAATGGTTCGGCAAGTAGTCAAATAAATCGGGAAATAAAAACCCGAAGTAGTAACAAGCCCGTAGAGGCGTGAATAGACCCCACAGCAACCCAAGCAGGGTTGTGATAGTGAAACAACGGCGACGGACGACGATCCGGCGTAGCCGATCTACGACAGCCAGCCCAGGAAGAAGGGCCACGCACCAGTTGCTCGACGAAGCAAAACCCGAGAAGCGCCTCGGCGGTGAGTGAGTGCAAAAGAACTGTAAGTGCAACGACACAACAGTGAATAGAACGCGGTCATTACCGCTAGTGAAGTGACGCAATCGAAAGTGAACTCGATACTGCCAACGTATAAGGCAAATGCTGAACTAGTGAAAAGGTGACCAATACGCGTACGCCGCGAGCTCGACGAAGCAAAACCCGAGAAGCGCCTCGGCGGTGAGTGAGTGCAAAAGAACTGTAAGTGCAACGACACAACAGTGAATAGAACGCGGTCATTACCGTTAGTGAAGTGACGCAATCGAAAGTGAACTCGATACTGCCAACAAGGCAAATGCTGAACTAGTGAAAAAGGTGACCAATACGTGTACGTCGCGAGCTTCGAAAGGTGCATCCGTTCTCGCAACGCAACATGAAACCGTCAGTTTAGCGCCAGTAGAAAAAAAAAAAAAAAAAAGCAAACAGTTATCGTAAAACGCGTGCGTCGCAAGTATCGGACGTTAACTCCGACGAAACGTATAACGAAACACGTGTGCCGCGAGCTAAATATTGCATAAGGCATCCGACGCAGTGCAACGTAGGAAGAGCAAATTGAAGAAATTAATTGTGACGAGTGTATCCATCGTGTGTATGACCGTCGTGTGTATGACCGCCGACCCACGGCTAAGAAAACATCGTTCCGGTTGAGGCAACCATCGTTCTCGGTTTGAGGGCAACCGGCACGTAATACGGAAGACGTCGTATTGTAATCCTGAGAAGACCAACAAGCAGCAGTGAAGACATCACTCCCGATCCAGCCGTCCCTGACCAGCCGAATAGGAGTTGACCCTGCTGAAGCGGATCTGAACCACGGTGAGTTCAAGATGGAATACGATTTTAAAAAAAATCCGAATGGGCACTGCAAATTATGCACGAACCCAGATGAGATAGGGAAATTGATAACTTGTATTGATTGCGACAGGTGGTTTCACTTGTCATGCTTAGACATAAAATCACCTGTTAAAGATTTTTTATGCAAAAAATGTAAAGATAAGGAAGTTGAACGGCAGGAATATAGGTCAGCACTAATGCAGACGCAAAAACTGCTGAAAGAAAAAATGACAATTGAAGAAGAAAAAGAAAAAGAAAAATTAAGAATAGAAGAAGAGCTAAAACGGCTACAAGAAGAGATACAAAACAAAAAATCAGAAGATGTCAATGAAAAACCAATGACAAGTTTAGACGTAAAACTGTTAACTCAGAGTTTAGACAAAATGGTTCAATCGTTGTGTTCTAAGGACTCGAAAGTAACACTTTCAAAGCTTCCAGATTTCGATGGAAGCTATAAATGCTGGCCTCAATTTAAACAAGCCTACGAAGAAACTTCCCGAGCTTGTAATTTTTCAAATTTAGAAAACATGAATAGGCTGCAAAAGCATCTGAAGGGCGAAGCATTTCGTGCGGTTAGTGGGTTAATGCTTAACCCAGAAAACGTTCCGCTTGTATTAAACAGGCTCGACAAAATGTTTGGAAATGCTGAAAGCATTTACAAGTCTTTACTGTTAGAATTACTAGTAGTAAAGCACATAACGATAGATAATCCCTCAGCATTCTTAGAATTTTCCAACGCTTTGCGCAATCTTATTGACAACATGGTGTTGTTGAAGCAAGAAGGTTTTTTGAATGACCAGAGGCTGCTAAACGATTTGACATCAAGATTTTCAACCGAACTTCGGAACGAATGGTTGAAACACACAATAAGTAGGAAACAAGATAATAAGAATCTCACGCTAAAAGACCTAGCAGAATGGCTGAAACCCTCTGAAGAACTGGCCATTATACTGGCCGCGAACGAAGGAGTAGCCAAACAAGAAAGGTCGAACCGTCAAAACATGCAGCATCGTCTTAAAGGGCCTGAAAAGCAAACGATATGTCTAATTTGTGGATTTCCTCATGAAACCACTCGTTGCCGACAATTGAACGGTAAGATGCCCGATGAAAAATTATCTCTTTTCATTCGGCATAGAATTTGCACCAATTGCTGCAAGTACAGCAACCATAACGCCCAAAACTGTCGTCTACCACCACAATGTAGTGTGTACGGGTGCGGCAAAAGGCATCATAGTATGTTTCATAAAAGAAATCTGGTAGAAGGGCAACCTACAAACAAAATAAATTGCCATCAGGAAAAGAATAATCTGTTCTATCAGATCGTGCCCATCACTTTGCACCATAATGATAGAAAATTCGAAACTTATGCATTCATGGATCCTGGCTCTTCAACTAGCCTCATTTTGGAAAGTGTCCGAAAAGAACTAAACGTTCACGGACCAAAAAGACCGCTAACTCTCTCCTGGACGGACGGAAGCATTCAAAAAGAGACAGAAAGTAGGATAGTTCCCATAACAGTAGAGGGAGCTAACAAAAGAAAATTTCAAGTAAAAGGTCTCAGAAGTGTAAGGGAACTTAACCTTCCCGTTCAAACCATAGATGCTCCGTGTTTGCAAAGAAATTTTAAACATTTGAAAGGCATTAGTATCTCTAGCTATGCAGATGCGAGGCCTACCGTGCTACTAGGCCTTCCTCATTCGTATCTTTGCCATGGTGCAAAATATCGAGAAGGTAGACCAAACGAACCAATTGCCCATGAAACGAGGCTTGGTTGGGTCATTTTTGGGGGAACGAATACGCCAAATGTCACAGAGAACTCATTTGTGATGACAGAGACGTACGAAGAAGAAAACAAGAACATGATGCAAATCTTGCGTGGTTTCTTTTCTACAGAGGAATTTGGAGTTAAACCTACTCCAACCCGTGCCTCTGAAGAAGACAAAAGAGCGTTAAAAATTATGAAAGACACGCTTAAAAATACTGGCGACGGATACGAAATTGGTTTAGTATGGAAAACCGACAATCCTAAATTGCCAGACAGTTACGGACAAGCGCTTACGCGCTTAAAAAATTAAGAGAAGGGGGCAGTGAAAAGGGATCCAAACTTAAAATTATGGTATCATAAAGAAATAAACGCATACGTTGAAAAGGGATATGCACGTAAGGCGACACCAATGGAACTGCTGCAATTAAACGGAAAAATAAACTACATTCCCCACTTTTCCGTGATAAACCATAATAAACCCATTCCCAAACCACGTTTAGTATTCGACGCGGCTGCAAAAAATCAAAATATATCCCTTAATTCTCAACTTCTTTCCGGTCCAGATCTTACTGCGTCCCTGTTCGGAGTGCTACTCCGCTTCAGGGAACACAAAATAGGCTGTTCAGGAGATATCAAGGAAATGTATCACCAGGTAAAGGTGAGACGGGAAGATCAAGACGCTCAAAGATTTCTATTTCGAGAATCGCCTTCTGACGTTCCTCAAGTTTACGTTATGCAAGTGATGACATTTGGGGCAACTTGCTCACCAACTTGTGCTCAGTTTGTGAAGAACGAGAACGCACTGCGTTACAAAAATATTTATCCCCAGGCAGTAAAAGCGATTATTGAAAACCACTACGTAGATGACTACTTAGATAGTTATCCAGATATTGATACAGCCGTGAATACTATCTCGGAGGTGTGTAAAATACATGATGATGCTAAATTCTTTATGAGAAACTTCTTTTCCAACTCAAAAGAAGTGGAGAAAGGCATTCCAACCAACAGGTTATCCGAGAAAAGTGTACTTGGCATAGAGGAGAAAAATCAAAACTTCGATAAAGTGTTGGGATTGGTTTGGGACAAAGAGTCTGACGTCTTTGCCTACAAGTTTAAAAGGGCAGATATTAAAACACTAACGAAACGTCAGATGTTCTCATATATAATGAAAATCTACGATCCTCTAGGCCATCTTGCCAACATTACTGTTGAAGGTAAGATTTTGATGCAAGATCTTTGGAAAACTAAACTAGACTGGGATGACGAAGTCACACAGTCCATAAAGGAAAAATGGGAAAACTGGATAAGCCGAATCGAAAACTCGATCAACATATCCATACCTAGATGTTTTTCGATTGAAAATAACGTAAAGATCAGGGAGCTCCATACTTTCGTAGACGCGTCAGAAAAAGCCTTTGCCGCAGTCACGTATCTTAGGACAGTCCACGACTTAGGCATCGACATAAGTATCGTGGCCGCAAAATCAAGAGTCGCTCCTACCAAACCACTGTCGATCCCTAGGCTTGAATTGCAAGGGGCAGTGCTAGGCACTCGCCTAAACGAATCAATCAAGAGGGAATTGCGGTTAAGGGTTCAAACAGAATTCTTTTGGACCGATTCAAAAACAGTTCTAGCTTGGCTTAACTCAGAACCTAGAACATATAATCAGTTCGTAGCCCTGAGAATCGGAGAAATTTTGGAGTTCAACTCTCCGAAGCAGTGGAACTGGGTAGCATCTGCAGAAAACCCTGCTGACGAAGCTACAAAAACTTGTAAGAAAAAGTCAATATGGTTAAATGGTCCCGACTTTCTCAAAAATTTAGAAATAAAAATACTAACACCAGACATTCCGGACACATTTGAAGACCGGAAAAGGGTAAACACTTCGAGAACAGTGGAAAGAATAGATTATGACGCCATTTCCGTCGAATGGTGTTCCAACTGGCACCGTCTAAAACGATCGGTAGCGTACGCACTAAAGTACTTGGATTGGTTAAAAAGTAAGGCTAAATCTCTGTCATTTTCGACAGCAATCGATAAAGCTACCCTTGACTTAGCTGAGTGCCACTTAATAAAAAAGGCTCAATGGGAAAGCTTTCAAACGGAGATGATACAACTCTCATTGAAGAACCCGATTAATGGCAGCAGTAAAATTAGGTGCCTGTGCCCTATGTTGGACCAAGATGGGATCATGCGTTCTAGAGGAAGACTTGAACACGTTAAATTTCTTCAATTTAACGCACGTAGCCCTATTGTCCTACCAAAAGGGCATCACATTACAAACCTTATCCTGCAACATTATCATGAGAGGTACTACCACCAAAAGAGCGAATCAGTGATGGCTGCAGTTCGTCAAAAATTCTGGGTGATAGATCTCAGAAGCAGTCTTAAGCACGTAATAAACAAATGTCAATACTGCAAAAACGCACGAGCTAAACCAATCCCACCAATAATGGCACCACTGCCAACATGTAGAACAGCAGTGTTTAAAAAACCATTTACGCATTGTGGAGTAGATTACTTCGGCCCCCTATTCGTTACGATAGGCAGACGGTCAGAAAAAAGGTGGGGTGTTATATTTACGTGTTTAACCACAAGAGCAATCCATATAGAAATAGCCATTGATCTAACGGCAAGCACCTTTATTGTTTGCTTAAAAAATTTGCAATACAGAAGAGGAAAGGTATCTTTCCTATACAGCGATAATGGGACCAACTTTGTCGGAGCCGACAATGAGATGAAACAAATAAGATATCGATGTGCCTCAGAAGGCATAGAATGGATCTTTAACCCACCAGGCGCCCCTCATTTTGGAGGTGCGTGGGAGCGAATGGTTGGAGAAATCAAGAGTCTGCTTCCCATGGCTGAGAGTTATAAAGAACACGTTCTCAGATCAATACTAACTGAGATAGAGTTCCTAACAAATAATCGACCATTGACTCACTTAACACTAGAACAAGAAGATGACGAGCCCCTAACTCCAGCTCATTTCTTGCTAGGTTGTTCCGGCGAGGCAGAGCCGAATATCTCAGATATCACCAAAACGGAATTGGTACGGTCCGATTGGAAAAGGGCCCAGGCAATCACACAACAATATTGGCGACGGTGGATAGCTGAGTATCTCCCAAAGCTCTCTATACGAGAAAAGTGGACTCAACCGGCCAAACCATTACAAATAGGCGATATTGTCACGTTTCCCGATGAACAAAGGAAAGGAAAGTGGTTTAAAGGCCGAATCTGCGAGCTGGTAACTGGCGTAGACGGACAAACTCGTTCAGCACGAATCAAAGTAGGTAATAATGTAGTTAATAGGCCAACTGTAAAACTAGCAGTACTCGAGGTAAAACGAGATCAAACATTTCCAAATTGGGGAAAAAGGAAGGAAACAAATCTTAACGTTATAAAAGCTAAAGCAGAAGAACTAGCAAGTCAAATACCAAAAAGGAAAAAGCTCAAAATTAGGCCCGTATCATGGAGCTCATCCTTAAAATAACAATATACATAGCCGCTCTGTTTAGAGTCGAATGCTTATCGATCGTACCTATCCCTGAACCAGGAATATACTTTGATCATATTGGGACACTCCTATTGAAAAAAGGAGCATGGGAAACGACATTCCATACGGGGACACGTCCGGCAAATGATACGGATACGTTACAAACGTTGAAAAAACACTTAACCACAGTATTGAACTCCGTTAATAGTACGGACTCCGAACTCTCAGATCTAAAAGTTACAATCCAGCGCGAATGCAACCATGCAATTCAACTAATTCAAGGAATAAGTCACAAAAGGACAAAACGCTCCCGGGGAATATTTGGTATATTAAAAGATTTCATGTTCGGGGGAGACGACATAGACGAGCAATTAGCAGCCTTCAGAGCAGCAGAGGATACAAAAATTACACATGTGTCCGAACGTTTGACCCAAACAAATAAAAAACACAATGAGTTAACAGAAAATTTACGTCACCGAATAGACAAACTCTATGATGGTATAGATGTTCTCAGCAAAGAATTTAAGCATAACAAAAATGAAGTTCTAACAAAGTACATACAAGAAACGATCATGCTTACAACCGCTCTAGTACAAGACATGATAAATAAGTATCACGAAATAGATTCAAACCAATTATATTTAGAGGATGAAGAGATGTTAAAACAAACTATACGAAGAAAGATGGCAAGTCATTATAATGTTTTAGAATACTCGGAAATAACCAATAGGAGGATAGAAAATGGTGAAATAGTCTTTTCTATCAAAAACGTAATTGTATCGATAGAAAATTACGAGATGTTTAAAGTCATAGCCATTCCAAACTTTGCTAATTATACGATTTTAGACATACACGAAAATACAATAGCCATCAACGAAACTAGTTACTTATACCCGAAGGAAATTGTTAAACTGAACGAATCGCATTACATATCTTCTGAGAAAATAATACAACGAGAACCAGACTGCATAGCATCAGCATTACTACACACAGAAAGTGGTACCAGATGTAGTTCAAAGGAAATAGGGCCAGAAGTCACTGAATTTATACAACTTACAAATCCAAACAGTATTCTGTTCTTCTCTACCAACCCTGATAAGATATTACTAAAATGTAATAAAACACTCACTACACCAAGCTGCTCAATCGGAATCATAACCTTGTCACTAGACTGTAGCATTTTGACGAGCAAGTTCGAAATACAACCGACGATGCTAATAAAATCTGAGCAAGTTAGAGCATATTTTAAACCCATGTTAAATTTAAGCATATCAAAAGAAGATAAGTCTAACGAAGTAGAATCAGTAACCAGTAACTATGTACTCTTCTCGATAACCATACTAAGTGTTTCTATTACGGTCATCTTGGTTTCCGCGATGTTAATCAAGAAATATCTAAAACAAAATATTGGTCCTCCTCCATGCAGGCCACCCACTTTAAACCTAGAATTGTAACTCCCCTACGAGGATTTACGGGGGGAGGGATGTCGCTGACGACAATTTAGGCTTAAAAAACAAAGCGTTGCTAGGTCAATAAATGCTGACTAGCTATGTTATGCAACGCGCCAGCGATGCGCGCTGGTTTAACGATTAAATGGAAAAATAGGCTAAGAAGAATAGATTAAGAAGAATATGCTGATCGACGACGGTCAGCATTTTTAGAGTATAAAATCAATTGAATAAATTAATGAAGCCATTTACTTGCCAAGAACCAGTTGGTGCGTTCATTATTGTGCTTAAGTCGGCGTGTACTGTGCCTGTCTTAAGCTGCTGCTCCGAAAGACACTTTCGTGTGCGCGACAGGTAGTAACACTGAAAACATCAAAAGGTATCGTAACTCGTCCAATAACAAAAATTTGTATCTTACCTGTGGCAGAGGCCGACGAGAGCACATGCACCTAATTTCCGTTTATTTTGATTGTTTTTGTTTTGTTTGTTGACTTGCGTCAAGGGGGGGAGGATGTTCAGGCACAGCCCTGTCACTTCATATCGTGCTTAACGAAACACGAACATTCTTCGTTCAATTTCGAGTGTGGCTCGATCGAGTAGTTTATAAATAACAGTGAATGTCGCGAATAAACTCTCTCTTCCAATTTTGCTGCACAACGAATAACTGCTGGTAAATATTAAAGGTTTGAAAGTTACACCGAAACGCGGAAAATAAATTATCCGAAATAGTGAGATTAAACATACACTTAGGGACCACACGGTCGGTCTGATCGTCAATTTGGCTTTCGGAAAAAAAACGATCTACGGTGAACGCGATACTGGCGGTGCTGGAAGAAGGTACTGCATTACCTCCCATCGACGTTTACCATCGACGGTGGGAGGCAATCGCGGCAGCAGTAGAGCGCATGAAGATTCCCCCACACTTGTGCAGGCTGTTGAGAAATTATCTTGACGGTCGCGTGCTGCAGTATGATACGGTGGAAGGAGTGAATACTAATCCCATCACCGCAGGCGTACCCCAGGGATCAGTGCTTGGTCCCATCCTGTGGAACGTCATGTATGATGGAATACTGACCCTCGCCCTCCCTCCTGGTGTCGTAATCACTGGTTTTGCAGACGACATCACTCTCACCATCTCAGCTGTGTCTATTGAGGTGGTAGAGATGCTCGCCACCGATGCAGTCGGTCGGATTGACCGGTGGATGCGGGATGCAAAGCTAGAGATTGCGCATGCGAAGACTGAGTTCATCGTCATCAACAGTCACAAGGTGCACCAAAAAGCCTCGATAATGGCACGAAGTATACAAGTCGAGTCTACCAGATCGCTGAAGTATCTTGGGGTAGTCATTGATGACCGACTGAAATTTAAGAGCCACCTCGAGGAAGCCTGCAAGAAGGCCATGAAAGCAGTAAATGCACTAGCGGCATTCACCCCAAACATTGGCGGACCGAGTAGCAGCAATAGGCGCCTTGATGCTAACTGCGTCATTTCGGTGTAGAGGTACGGAGCGCCGGTTTGGGCGTATATATTTAAATTAGAAGCAACACCAGAACACCGTGAATAAGGTACACAGAAAGTTGGCCATGCGTGTTACTAGCGCGTACCGTACCATTTCGTACGAAGCGGTATGCGCTATTGCGACCATGATGCCTCTCTGCATCACCCTCGAGGTGGACTCGAAGACCTTCCAAAAATCACGTGCGGGGGAATCTTTCTCACAGAGACTGCAAAGAAAGCCTCAAGGCAAACATCGATGCGGCAATTGCAGAACGAGTGGAGTAGCTCGTTGAACGGAAGATAAACCTACTTGCTGATCCCCGACGTTGCAGCATGGTTAGATAGGAAACATGGTGATGTGGACTGCTTTGTTACCCAGGTTCTTTCCGGCCATGGCTGTTTTAGAAACTATCTGCACAGATTCAATCGCGCCTCTTCTTCTCGGTGCCCTGCGTGCAAGGATGAAGATGAGACGGTGGACCACGTCATGTTAAACTGCCCTCGATTCGCCGAGGAACGCCTGCAGTTGAACGTGAGTTGCAGGGTAGAGGTCGGCCGCTCTAACCTGGTACAAGTCATGCTGCAGCACACAGACTCATGGGAGGCAGCGGCAACAACAATGCGTCTGATCTTGACCAAGCTGCACCAAAAATGGAAGCAAGACCAGCAGCTCGGATATTTAAATTTGTCGTGAGTGTTTGTTTTAGTGAGCCGGTCTCGTAGTACAGTCGTCAACTCGTACGACTTAACAACATGCCCGTCATGGGTTCAATTCCCAAATAGATCGTGCCGTCATACGTAAGATTGACTATCCTGCTATGGGGGGAAATCAATTAGTCACTGAAAGCCTTGACCGACAACGGTTGTTGAGCCAAAGAAGAAGAAGATATCTTTATTCTATATAATTGTATGGGCAAGCGGAATAAACATAGTGTGGTTGAAATTATAGCACCATTTTAGAGCACACTTCTGATCCGTACAACACTTTATTTTGCGTATTTATTAGCTTTAAAACTTTGTGCTACCACCCCATCAGACAAAGCCGAAGTCGCTCGAATCGAGCCGAACCGCTCGACGTTGAGCGGAAGCTATGGCTCGAATCATTCTTCTTGCAACAAGCTGAAGTTAGTTCGGGTTTCGACTAGCCATAGCAACGTGGTTAAAAAGAATATCTTCATAGCCACTTTGACTGCCTCAGCGGGGAGACCATCTGGGCCGGGTGCTTTTCCACACTTGAGGCGATCTGCGAGTTTTTCAATCTCTGTGGTCGTAATAGGCACAGGGGTGGATTCTGGCGAGTCGATAATCGAATTCAGTAGCGGAGGGCCATGGGTAGGAAACAGCAGCTGGATTATCTGAAGAAGCTTCACGGGGCATCTTTCCACAGGCTTCTTGGGTCTTCTCTTGCCCATAAGAGTTTCAAAAGCCAATCCCCAAGGCTTTCGAGCTATTTCGATGCGAAGCTCAAATAATATTTTCCTTTTGCTCAACTTTATCTCCCTTTTAAGATTTGATCTTAGTTTGACGTAGATTATTTTCAATAACTCTCTAATAGAAGGATTGCTTTCGCGTTGTAGTTATAGAGAATAAAGATATATACAATATATATGAATGTAAATAACAAAACAATATTATCTATTCCACTTGCATTATTTCAAAACATTAAAATTTCTGAAAACAATGTTCTGCCTTGAATAACGTTATCTAATTTAACGAATAAAAATACTTGTGAACTAAATGCAATAGTTCGTTCAACATATCAGTCCACACTAAGTATTTGGTAACATAGTAGCATACACATTTGTATCTATTATGCCACAGCCAAGAAATTGTAAACTTTTACAAATCGACATGCTATCTACAAAAATAGAATTTAATTATGTACAAGGAAGAGTACGGCACCATGGCTCATCGGGTGATAGAGGTTAATCATCGTTATTTACGCTAAATTTTTTGAAGTATGTAGTAGTTCTCAGATCAGAGACATGAATTTGTTTCATGGCAGTTTGAATTTTTTTTTGCCATAAATCTTTTACAAATGCCTTGGAAGGCATAATATTTTCATTAGAGCCTATTAATTTAAATAGTTTTATAACGTTTCCATATTTGTTGAACGCTTTTTTTTATTTTTCTTAACGTAACTACCCATTCAACAAAATGCTGCGAAAAATGTTTTGCGAAACAGTAAGTATATTAAATAATGCAGACGATTGAGCACATCTGATCGAATTACTTGTCTTTGCCAATAACGAACTACAAATCAGAATTCATTAGTTGAACGCTTTTTAGCTGACTCCGGAAGCGATTCCGGAAACTGATTCCGAAAACTTCATTTTTCCCATCACTGCTTCCAAGAGTTCGTGAATGTGAGGCGTCCAAGCGAAGGTCTTCTTCCCAAGACCAATTTTGAATACTCCCCGATACAAAACGACGAAGAGTTGCAAAATAGTGACAGACAGTTAGGTACAGATGCAGAGTACAAAGACAAATTACAGTTTGAACTTGTTAAGGCCGGGCTACATTGATCGTACTCGCAAGCGTAATTTTGATTTTCACTAGCGCATCTGGCGGCGGCTGACCGAAGCATTTTGCCAAACAATTTGGAGCCACTTCAGAAAATACGTTATTTTTCCATTTTTTTTTACTAAAAACGGAGGAGAAAAGTTTTGTAAAACGTAGATACACATGTTTTGCACGCATTACATCCATTTTTGCAATGGAAAACGATGGAAAAACAACTTAAATTTGAGATCCGGCACGACCATTCCCTCGACGACCAAAAATAGCTTCCACCAGTCGCCGCCAGATGCGCTAGTGAAAATCGAAATTACACTTGCGAGTACGATCAATGTAGCCCGGCCTTTAGCTTTTAGGTTGTAGCTTAACTTTATTATTTTATTATACACGGATCCAAACCGGTCGATGGTAGCGAGAGAAGTGGCCGAGCGATCGGCGCATCCGATCGCTGTTTCCTCATTCGTCCTGCACTAAACTTATCTAATTCTTATCTAATATACATACAACTACGCTCTGTCAACTTAATCTATACCACTAGGTGATGTCCCCTTAAGGTGGTGAGTATGAAAGCGGCGTTGAGATTGTGGCATCTGATGTACAGATGGTGCTGATCACCACATGACCTCCCACCAGTGACGTAGTCACGCTTAAGATGTGCTGTCAAACGCGTAAGCGAACTGGCAATCTATTTTTGAAATCGTACGTGTTTGCGTCGTTTTGGTTGAGAGGAAATCTCAGGTGGTTTAGTTGCTTCTTCAGACTCGAAAGTGGGTTTGAGACGGTCGACTCATGTTTATCCTTGATTTTGAGTAGACATTTTTTTCAACACCTTCGAATAACCAATTATGGCCCTTCATAGGAAGCCTAAAGAGCAGTACTTACTTTGCTATTCTCACAAATACTTTCTTGCGTGTTTCGAGGGTCTTGGGTTGATAATAGTTTGTGGTGCTATTGTGTTTCGGACTAGTTGGTCCCGTGGGCCGAAATGTTTTTTTAGATTAGCTGTGAATTCTGGTGTATCTCAAATGGTTACGCCGATAGATGGTAAAAACACTTCGGATGGCAATCTAAGATTTTGTCCGTAAACCATCTCCGCGGGAGAACCTTTTAATTCTTCCTTGTACGACAATAGAATACTGAAAGGCCGGAGGAAACTGTCCGTACTCGCTAGTGTAGTTTTGATTTCCACTAGCCCATCTGGCGGCGGCTGGTGGAAGCTTTTTTTGGTCATCGAGGGAATGGTCAATCCAGATATCAAAATTAAGTAGTTTTTCCACAGTTTTTTTGTCAAAAAATGGTTACAATGCGTGCAGGACATGTGCATCTACCTTTTGCAACACTTTGTTCGTCCGAATTAAGCAAAAAATATGGAAAAATAACGTATTTTCTGAAGCGGCTCCAGAATGTTTGGTAAATTGTTTCGGTAAGCCGCCGTCAGATGCGCTTGTGAAAATTTAAATTACACTAGCGAGTACGGGCAATGTCCCCCGGCCTTAAAAAAAATCAATGGAATTCGTAGAGTCCACTTTGGCGATTCATGGCATACTTTAAAAGCTTCCTTAAATTGGCGATGAAACCGATCTACCATGCCATTGGCCCGCGGATGGTAAGCTGTTGTTGTGATGTGGTGTGTACCTAATAATTTGGTTAACTCATCAAACAATCGTGATGTGAATTGTCTACCCCTGTCGGTAGTTATCCTTAATGGGCAGCCAAAACGGGAAACGTATTCTTCTACGAAAACTTTGGCAATCGTAGTTGCTGTGATGTCCGATAGAAGATAACACTCTGGCCATCTCGTAAACCGATCTACGATTGTTAGTAAGTATGTTTTGTTTTCAGATGGTGGAAGAGGTCCTACAAGATCGATATGTATATGATCGAATCTCCCTTGGGGTATTGTGAAATTTTCGGGTTTTGTGAATATTTGATATCTGGAATTCCGCTATGGCTTGAGCGAACCAAACTTCTGGCACTTCCTCCCAAAAACTCGGTAATTTTTTGGAAACGCGTTCTACGACAAGTGGTTGGCTCTTCCACTTTACAGTTAAGTAACAGTTTCACTGTTCTAACGAACAATGTTTGCTTCGCAACGATGAAGAATATTAATTGGAATTCGCATAACATAATAATAATAATGATTAATTACAATAATACGTATGACAATGATAATAGCAAATTTAAAAAAAATCTAGCATAATAAAAAATAATTCACTATTCGAAAACTCGATTCACTTTCAAGCACAAGGGTCCAATGTTTTAATAATATAAAAATATGAAGGCGTATATATGGTGGAGGGCTGGCTATGACTTCGTGGCCGCAAAAGCGACATTGACTGGGCCTCGTGGTAACAGTTGCGATGGTGTTGGCTGGGCCTCGTTGTAACGATAGCGATGGCGTTGGCTACCTCGTGGTGGCAATAGCGATTGGGCTCTGGAATCGGCTCCGATATCGGCTCTGGAATTGATTCCGAACACGGAATCGGAATCGGGTTGGTCCGATTCCAAGCTTCCACCACTATTTGGAAGGCTTCTCGTTGATGGGCCAAATTTTTTATAACAATTTTGAACTATTGCTCTACAAATTTTGTTTCCTCTTCTAATTTACTATTCTATGCTTCGCTCACAGCTAGCAATTGTGCAAGCACAGTTGTTTCAATTTGTTTACTTCCAGCCTACAACATGAGTAACATGTATAGTGATCTGTAGGGAAAAAAATGGAGTTGAGTGGATTCTGAGAATGAAATAAAATACAATTAGCAAAGGTTGCCAGAGTTCTACGTTTTGCTACCTACTGCTAGCTGGTTGATTTTCACCTGTTATCATGATCGAAGTGATGTTTAAGTTCGGCACTGTAAAATAGAACAGTTATTATTTGTTTTACTATATGCATTACACAGTTACTTTCCGTTGGGCAAACGAACCAAAGGTAGTCTGGGAGAAAAATTGCACACTGAAATAACAGAAAATAAAATTTTACTGAATAAAACGCAAAAATATATACACAATGGGTGGAATCGCAAACCGTAACGACTATCGTCATCTTTTATTTGTTTATGGTTTTCCTAGCAACAAACTATCGTCAAATTAAAATCGACAATGCAGCTAACGACAGTCGTTACGACTGTACAGTAAGTACAGTAAGTAAGGCAAACAGGTAAAAAACTGAAAATTCTACGAACAGATAACGGACGAGAATATGTTTCGGATGAATTTAGAAGCATATTGGAGAAACAAGGTATCCATCTTCAGAAGACCTGTTCGTAGACACCAGAGCAGAATGGAACGGCGGAACGAATGAATCGAATCCTGGTGGAAAAAGCTCGATGCATGCTGAATGATGCGCTAGTGAAAAAGGAATTTTGGGTAGAAGCGATATCAACTGCAGCATATCTAGTGAATCGTTCGCCGACAAAATCCTTGGGAAACAAGACACTGGAAAAGGTTTGAAGTAATAAGAAAACTGATTTGCAACATACAGGTTTTTCGAGGATTATTATTATTATTTTTATTATTATTTATTTCATATTGTCAGCCGCCTAGGGTTTCACAATAATATGTCTTACAAGCTAAGGGAGAAGGAAGTGTTAAGGATGGGAGATTGATGATAGAGACAAGGACGCAGAAAGGCGAGAGCGAAAACTGGACAAGGGAACATGGTAGTCGAACAAATCATGAGCTTGATTAAATGCTGCTCAAGCTCTCAAAAATGGATCTCTCTGACCAAAAACAGAACGGCGGGAGGCGATAAAAATGGGAGGTCTGTCGCGGAGACGACGAGAAGGGACGTAAATAGGAATAGAGCTGAGGAGCGAAGGAGCATCGATATTGGAGGTCAGGAGGTTGGCAATGAAGTAAGACAGCGCGTGTGAATGCCAGGATTTGATTTCCATCAAGCCCAACATACGGCAGCGGAGAGAATAAGAGGGCACAGGTGCATTATATCCGTGCAGAAATTTACGTATAGCGATACGCGTAAACTTCCTCTGCACTCTCTCTAGTCTCTGCATAGCGGCACCTCCAGCCGGGGTCCACATAACACTAGCATAATCCAACATAGATCGAACCCAGCAACAGTAAAGTGCCTTCAGGCATAGCGGATCTCTCAACTCAGAGGCAAAACGAATTATGAGTCCCAACGCTTTGTTCGCTTTAGTAACGACATGATTGATCTGATCCTTGAATGTGAGGTAGTCATCGAGCCAAACACCAAGGTCCTTAATAGAAGACTCTCTTAATATCTGAGTTTGACCAAAAAAGTAATTCCATGCAATTTTTCTGTTAGGACGACCAAAAGAGACAACACAGCATTTAGGGGGACAAAGCACTAACCCATTGAACAAAGCACCAAGATGAAAAATTATTTAAAAAAAAGTCTGAAGCGATTGACAATCAACAATAGAGGACACAGGAAGAAATATCTTCAAGTCGTCAGCAAATAGAAGGTGTCCATCATCAGGTAGAACATTAATACAATCGTTTATGTATAAAATAAACAGTAAAGGGCTAAGCGCACTTCCCTAGGGTATACCCGACAGGCTTAAGAATGGAGAAGAGAGGAAATTCTCTATTTTGACTGTGTAGCTACGGTTTGCTATAAATAAGTTTAGCTAGGTTAGTAAAGGATAGCCTATTCCTAATTGCTTTAGCTTAGCCATTACCAGATCATGTGGTAGACTGTCAAAAAATCAGTATATATTGCATCCACTTGACGATTATCTGCAATATTCGACATTAATAAAGACACAAAGTGCATTAGGTTGCTTGTGGTGGATCGTTTAGGAATAAATCCGTGTTGATGTTGCGTTATACAGTTAGTTACACATGGAAGAATGGCAGTACGAACGAGTGGCTCAAACACCTTAGCCATAGCACATAGAATGGATACACCACGATAATTTGAAGTGACTGAACGGTCACCTTTTTTTAAAAATAGGACATATCCAAGCAATTTTCCAAACAGCTGGAAAGGTTCCCTCTTGAAAGGATCTCACATACAAGCGTTTAAGTATGGGAACAAACAAAGTGCTGGATTTTTTCAATATGCAAGCGGGTATACCATCTGGACCCGGCGACAAGGATTTTTTTAATTTTTTCAATGCTGAGTTAATTACCTCATCATCGATAGCCACTGTGTTGCAGGAAATTATATCACTTAGTATATATGCTAAGCCATCAGATAAGGATACTGGACTGGAGCCTGGGTCCACAAATACGTTAGAAAAATGTCTAGCAAATAACTCGCTGCAGCAGGAGGGCGTATCAGCCACTTCATCGCCAGGGGGGTTAGAAGAGGGTTAGAACAAGCGAATGGAACAGAAACAGAAGTTTGAATTGATATTGCTAATTCTAATGATGAATGGTAATTGTCAAGATTAAGAAGCGGTGTGTTGAATTCAGAAATCTCTGAGCTGGCCGATTTAGCATTCTGATTTACGAAGATAAGGTCCAGTTGGCGATCTTCTTCTTCTTCTTTATTTTGGCGAGTGGGTTACAATCTTCTTTGGTTGAGGCCAACGCATATTCAAAGATATACCACTCTATGAGGGTTTTCGACTCCTAGAGTCATATACCCGTTTTCTTACTTGACTCTTATAATTTTTACAATGCCTGCGTTGTTTGGTATCACAGTTACAAAATTAAAACATTATTTTTGTCTTATTTCCTTGATCATTTTTCCCGTGTTGTCTTTCTACTGTGCTTTAAATATTTCTTCTGTGATGTTTGATTGTTCTTTTCTTTCTTTTGTTAGTTTTTTACAGTAGAATAATTGATGTTTCCCGGTTTCGGGCACTGCACACTCTTCACAGTTGCCGTCTTCCACTATTCTCATAACGCTCAACCAATGTTTGGATAGATCATGCTCGGCTAATATTCTGTTGGTGATTTTTGTTTCAATGGCCGTGATTGCTATGTTAGTGTGCCACGGGTTTTCCTCAAATTCCTTGTGATACTCAAAAAATGATTTTCCTCTCTTTTCTACTTCTAGTCTGTACCACTCATTTGTTTGTGTTATCATTTTTTGTTTTAGTATGGTTTTTATATCTACCATGCGTAATTTGTTGTTTTCCACGATATTCGATGATATTTCCCTCTTAGCTAACTCATCTGCCCTTTCATTTCCGTTTATATGTCCCGGTATCCATTTTATTTCTGCATTGAGTGTGTGGCATCTTTTTATTATATTGTATATTGTGTTTTCTATTTTGTTGCTATATTGTTCTCTTTTAATAATATTGCAGGCTGCTTGACTGTCTGTGTACATGATTGGGCTTAAAATGTGTTTTTGTTCTGCTATTTCTAGCACCTTTTGTAATGCTTTTATCTCAACCGAAGTTATACCTGTATTGTTTTTTAGTTTAACACTTATAGAGCAGTTTCTAGTATCATGATTATGAGATTGTATATAAATTCCAATACCACAATTATCCTGAGTTTTACTTCCGTCGGTGTATATAATTGTGTTTCTTTCTTGTAGTTTTTCTATAACCTGTCGGTATAATTGTTGCAAAAAAACTCTTCCTGACAGTGAATTCTTGGATATGTTTTCTAGGGGCTTGCATCTGATTTTTATTTCGTTTATTTGATCGTTTATAACTATTTTGTCCATTTCCTTTATGATTTCTTTAGTTTGCTCAATTATATTTTCCCAATAAGTTATTTTTTTATTGTTAGACTGTGGTTGTTTTTGATTTTTTATGTCTTTTAACAACTGTTTATGAATTTTATTTCTTTGATAATTTCATTACTTGCCAGATAATCTGCTCTAATATGTAGCGGTACTTCTGCTGCTATTGCCATCAGCGTTGCTATTGGCATTGTTTTTGTACAGCCTGTCCTCAATGACAGTTTTGTACAGTCAACTTTCCTTAATACCTGATTTTCAATAGTATTCAGTCCTTTCAATAGTCCTTTTCTTGAATTTCTAATAAATGTGCATTCTTGTTCTAATTTGCTCCTTATAAAGCTTCTGTGTATTAGTATCGTTTTGTTAGGACTCAGTTTATTTCGATAGTGGCATATCCTTCGCATTAGTTGTAACCTTTTTTGGGTTTTTGTTTTGATGTCTTCTATGTATTTCCTATATGTTAAGTTTGAGTCTAGCCATATCCCTAGATACTTATATATGTTAACCTTTTCTATGCTTCTGTTTCTTATCCTTATCTGTACGTTACGAACTTTGTTGTTAAAAATCATAAATTTGGTCTTTTCCGGGTTTATCGGTAGTTGTAGTCGATCAGTTATTTCGATAAAATTATTTAACGTCTTTTGCATGCTATGTTTCAGTTTTTGAAGATCTCTTTTTTGTAAAATCAATGCAAAATCATCGGCATATTGTATAATTTTCACTTCCGTTTCATTTATCATATCATGAATCTCGTTAGTATAGATATTAAACAAACTTGGAGATAATATATCTCCTTGAGGAAGTCCATCAGATACAAGTTTTCTAACAGTACTACCTTCAGTATTTATCTCTACTGTTCGATTGTTTAGAAAAGCACCTATCCACCTTATGAATTCTTTCGGGGTGTTTTGTTTTTCCAAGTTGGCGATCAAAAGCAACTCCCGATATCTGTGACAATCCATTAAGCACCATTCCATCCGTTAGCGATCCATCATTGGAGCCCTTTCCGTTTGAAGTTCGCAGGCTGAAATTTCAGCCTGTCAGCTGTTTGCATTGTATAGCAGTTTTCGAGCAGCTATCTAAGTGAGTAGAATATACAGGTTTTTTTTTTTTTAACAATTGCAGGTTTTATTTCATATAAAAACAACGACGTCAAACCTACACTCTTGACGTAGGGCGTCGCCCGCCAGGGATTTGCCGTACGTATTTCCGTCCGTTTGGATGTCGCTAT
Organism: Anopheles coluzzii; assembly: GCF_943734685.1. Taxonomy (NCBI): domain Eukaryota; kingdom Metazoa; phylum Arthropoda; class Insecta; order Diptera; family Culicidae; genus Anopheles; species Anopheles coluzzii. Next base: position 80,740,356 of record NC_064670.1, on the reverse strand, counting down.
CCCAATTATTTATTAGTTCATTGCGTATTCTTCAACCTTATTTTTTTTTTCTTTTTCAAGGAACGCTTCCTGAGTCCGCATGACTCCCTCTTCCCTCACCTCAGTCGTTGTAAATTCCCCTCTTCTCAACGGCCCGACAGTTCCGCTTCACTAGCGGAAGCCTCCTCCGCGGGCGTCCAACGCCGACCTGCAGCCAATGCACGACGGCGTCTCTCATTTTCGCGTCGGTTCCGTCGCGCCCGAATTATATCCGCCTCTGTTCGAGTGGACCGACGACGACGCGTTGTTGACGGACCCATCTCTTGTACTCGAGCTCTCCACGCTCGCTGCATAAACAGGCGACGTTCATGCCGAGCCCTCACCGTCTCCGGTGAAGGTGGTCTTCCCCTGCTTCTCCGAGGAATTGGAGGGGGAGCCCAGCCTTCGCGCTCCGCCTCTGCTGCCGCCCGCAGTATCTCATCGTCGCGGGCTTCCAGCGCTGCTCTAACGTCTGCCGCCAGACGCACTCGTGCCCGGTCGTCGGCTCTGCCACGACGCCGTCTGTTGCGGGCAGACCGCTGTCGCGAAGCTCGAGACTCGTTTACGCGCCGCGTGACGTCCCTTATCGCGTCGTCCTCCATCTCCTCGCCGAAGAGTGAGGCCACACTTTCGAGTGCGACCTCATCGTCTTCCGCGATAGCCGCCTCCGTTCGCCCGTTGGCGAGCGCTTCCTCGTCGCGCCACAGCTGCTGCAGCACTGTAGTGATGGTCCTCGCTGCTCTTTGAATGCGGTCCCACCACTCCGCACTCTCCAGCAGCTTCTCAGCGATGTTGTCTTGACGGACTGCCTCGGGTGTCCCCCAGCCCAACAGCTCTCGTCGCGTATCGTCGAAGACTGGGCACTCGAACATGACGTGGGCCACTGACTCGACCGACCCTGCACATCGTGGACACTCCGGGGACGAGGCAAACCCGCAGACGCTCAGGTACTCGCGGAAGAATCCATGTCCGCTGAGCACCTGCGAGAGATGGAAGTCCACCTCTCCATGCCTCCGCCCCATCCACCGATGCACGTCGGGAATCATCCTGTGCGCCCACGTCAAGTAGCGGCTGGCCGATGGTGTTGCCGCCGCACGGTCCCACTCGTCCTGCCACTCGGTCATCGTGGCCGCTCGCTCCGTCGCTCGTGCCTCCTTCCTGCTGGTGTCAGGTTCGGCCAACAGCCTACGGTGGCACCTTGCGTCTTCTTGGATGATAAGGCGGTAGGGTACCAGACCGGCCATCACCACTGCCACCTCGTAGGATACTGAGCGGAAAGAACTCGTCACTCTACGAGCCAACGGCCTCTGGACTTGGGCGAGTTTCCTCCGACACCACTGCAGGTCCGTTGCCTTTGCCCAGATGGGCGAGGCGTAGCGGATGACGGACTCAGCCACTCCAGCCAGCAATCGCCGCTTGGCTATCTGGGGGCCGCTGTGATTCCTCATCACCGAGGTGACAGCCGCCACCGCACGGAGGGCCTTGTCCGCGGCCGCTTCCACATGCGGTCTCCACGATAGCTTCGCTTGAAGCTGGACACCCAGGTAGCGGATCGACCTCCTAGTCATGCAGGTGACCTCGCCGACGCGTACCGGAACCTCCATTCGTCCTCGTCGCAGGCTCGAGATTAAGACCGCCTCGGTCTTGTGGGGGGCGAGACTAAGATGACGTTCCTCGAGCCACCCCATCACCGCGTCGATCGATGTCTCGGCAACCGTCGTCGCCTCCTCTGGTGTGCAGCCCTCGGCCAGGATGGCGATGTCGTCCGCAAAGCCGACTACACTGGCCCCTTCGGGGAGCTGGATACGCAGCACGCCGTCGTACATGACGTTCCACAGAGTCGGGCCAAGGATTGACCCCTGTGGAACGCCTGCCGTTACCCGACGTGACACCGGGCCATCATGGGTATCATACACCAACTCCCTGTCGGTAAAATAGTCGCGGAGAAGACGTTGCAACTGCGCTGGGACCCCTTTCTCGCGCAGGGCCATCGCCATCGCCTGCCAACTGGCAGAGTTAAAGGCGTTTTTTACGTCCAACGCCACAACCATCAAGCAGCGTTTATCCCGCTGGTTCGTCCTGCCGAAGGACATCGCGCGTTCGCCTGCTTCCACCACCATCTGAATCGCCTGCAAGGTGCTTCGATTTCTCCGGAAGCCGAACTGATTCTCCGCTAGCTGAGGCGACTCCGGATTCTCGAGATGCTTGTTCAGCCTGTCGAGTATCGTCCGCTCGAAAACCTTCGCTAAATTGTTGATCAGGCAGATCGGGCGACAAGATGACGCGTCACCCGGTGGCTTCCCTGGTTTAGGCAGCAGCACCAACTTTTGCTTTTTCCACTCGCGTGGAATAACGCCCGTGTCCAGGCATCTCTGGAAGATCCCGACGAAGGACTCTGGATACTTGAGGATGGCAGCCGTCACAGCAGCGTTTGGCACACCATCCAGGCCAGGCGCTTTCCGCGGATGCAGCTCGCTCGCTATCGCCTGTAACTCCGGGCGACTGATCGGACGGACTGAAGTGTCCCCTTCCGAAGGCTCGACGTCCGGCCACTCTACCGGTGGATGCTCCGGAAACAGCTCCTCCACGATCCGCTGCAGCACCGCTGGGTCACGTTCTCGCGCCGTCCAGCTGCCCCGAAACCGCAGAAGGACCTGCCGGAACCAATGTCCCGTCTCGTCCGCAGCTAAGGCCCGCAGCCACTCGTCGAACTGCTGCGCTTTGCTGGCCTTAATTGCCGCCTTTAAGGCAGCACGCGCCTCCTGGTGCTCCTCCGAAGCTAGCTCGACTGATGTCTCGTCCGAGGCCATGCTCTGCCTTTCTCGTGCCAACCGACAGCGCTCGGTCAGCTCCCCAATGGCTGGGGTCCACCAATAGACGTTGCATTTCTTCCGCTGGGAGTGCCCGATCCTCGCCATGGTAGCATCGCAGGCCTGTGTAAGCGCCCTTCCCAGGCTTGCCGCATCAAATACTCGATCTGCAAAGCGGGTTGCCTCAAGCGCTAGCTTGAAAGTATGGGGGCAAAACTGGCGAGTTCGCCAGCGAGTACCCGCCTCCCGTGCTTCGACGCCTTCCAGCCCCTGTGTGCCCCGTCCGGGCCGCTGGCCAACACGAGACTGCTGCCCGACCGCAAACCGTATATAGCAGTGGTCGCTGTAGGAGTAGCAGGCAAGGGTCCTCCAGGAGCTGATGACCTCCGCTGTTCCATCCGGTCGGCAGAGCGATGGACTTGCGAAGGCAACGTCCACCCTGCTGGGCCGAGCCACGCCCTTACCCAGGAACGTCGGCTCAGTACCGCTATTCAGGACCTCCAATCCGAGGCCCGTCGCCGTCTGTAGGAGTGCCTCACCCTTAAGGTTGGCCCGCTCGCTCCCCCAGGCTCCATGCCATGCGTTAAAGTCTCCGGCTAAGGCGACACAAGGGTGACCCCTCGCTAGCACCTCCACCCGGTCCATCTGCCGCTCGAAGTCCGGTAGGCCAACCGATGGCGGAATGTAGCAGCAGATAAACACGATACCAGCTACCTCGGCCGCCACAATTCCGGGATGCTGGACGCTTCGCACCCGCTGGATGGGGAACCGTTGGCCGCTGGTGACAATCGCCACCTTAAGTTCCTCATCAGACGCCCAATTGCCGTTATTGACCGGCACTGAGTAGATCTCCGTCACAAGCATCACGTCGACACCTTCCTCTCTCATACGCTGGAGCGCAAGATCTTGGGCGCTCCTGCTTTTCCCAATGTTAATCTGCAGCACTTCAATCATTGTTGGGCTGTAGCATTGCACGAGGCGGAGGCAATCGGGTGCGGGCCGCCACACTTCAGACAACGAACTTTACCGATGCAGGTTGCTGCTCTGTGGCCTTCCACGCCACACCGGATGCAGACCTTGCTGCGGTCCTCCCCCGAGCATTGCCCGGCGAAGTGGCCACGTTCCAGGCACCGGAAGCACCGCTTCTCCGCCAGCGACGCTTTCGGGACCTCCCACACGCAGCATGAGGTGTACCCTAGGATTAGGCGCTTCCCGGTCAGATACTCCGCTTCCGATCGAGGCAGAGTGACGCGGGCACGTTTCGTGCCGTCTCGCCGCTCCCACATGTCGATGGTGGCCTCAACATGCTCTTTGCCCAGCGCCGTCAGCATTGCCTGACGCAGCTGATCCTCGTCCGCCAGTGAGTCGATGTTAGTGACCATCACCTGGGCCATCTCTGTGCGAACGATCGCAACTCCCTTTTCTCCTATGGCAACGCGGATGCGTTGGCACAGTTCCGCGCTGTCCACGTCGCGGCTGATCGGAAGTCGCATGGTGTCCTTTGGCGTCCGCTTTCCAACGCCAATTTTTTCCTGCAAACCGTCAAGCAGAGGGCTTCTGCGGATTGTCCTGTACATGTCAGAAAAACTGACACCCTCCGCTGGCGTCACCACAATGGTGTCAGGCCGCTTCCGTGCCTTCTTTGCCGCTGCTGTCGTCGTCGTGCGTGGCTGTTGCTGTCTCTGGTTGCGCAACAGCTGACCCCTCAGCTGCCACTGCTGCTGGTGCTGCCCAGCCCCTCTGTAACTTGGCTGATTCGTCCGCGGCTGCACCTCTTGCGGACGTTGCTGTTGCCGCTGCGTCGCCTGCTGGCGAGCCGGTTTACGGCGCACCACCTCGGCCCAGGAGCCACCTTCCTGGTCCTGATCCGGAGACGTCACCACCGTAGCCGTCGTCGCACCTGCTCGTTGTTGTGGCAGCGGCTGCTGCTGCTGTTGCCGCTGCGATTGCGTATCAACCAGTTGCTCCAGCAGCCCGGAGACCTTCTCTCGCTCCAGGCGCTCCTTACGGTTCTCCTCTCGCAGGTGCATCACCTCCTTACGATGGTGCTCCTGCATCGTCGCGATGTCTTTCCTAAACTGTTCCGCCTGCTCCATGAGTTGAGCTCGGATAAGAGACAACTCATTCTCCAAACGCTCGACGAGTCTTTCCATGGACTGTTGTGGCGCCATCGCTGCTGTGGCCATACCAATACCACTTGTACCAGCAGCACCACTCGTGACCGTGGTCTGCCCCTCCGTCGGCTTGGTCCGCACTACGATCGGCTTCGCAATCACCGGTGGTCTGGCGTCGATTGATCCCGACCTCGGGCGCAGGATACGATTCGTGGACATGGTGGAAGCCTTTTCGTTGTTCCACTTGTCGTTTCCGATTTTTTTTCCACGCACCTCAACTAAAAACCGGAAATTCGAGCATTTTTGAGCTGCTCGAACTCGTCGAATCGACCAGATTCGGGCTGCCGACAACACTCCTCAGCTTCCCCGAATTTTCTGCACAGTTTCCCGAATTTTAGGATTTTTTTTTTTTTAATCGAGCAGTTTTCGAGTAGAAACGGTCACTTCAAATTTTTTGTCCCTTGGGACCTGCTCCCCGAACAAAAAATTTGTCACCTGGGTAGTGGTTGTCACTCAGATGTCACCAAGAACTAAATAATAGTTTTCACCACAAACCGCGTTGCGAAAGACCTATTTATCTTATCCCCTTTTTTTGCGTTATCGCACCGATTTTCACGCGGTTCCTACTCGTATTGCCCAACTGCACTCTTATAAACGATTTACAGTCCAGTTCGAGTCTCTCTAAACGACTTTTACACAAAAATTTGTACTCTCACTGTGGAGCAAACACACCATGACCTTACACCCATTCATTCCAGTAGAATATACAGGTGGGCTTATCCCAACGTGTATGAATTTAGAAGGCTGATTTGTATCGTTTCTGCTTCTGAATGAAAATTTTAAGAGTACTTTGAGTATTCGTCAAGTCTCCAAAAAGCTCGTTGGAGCAAAAGTTTTCACTCGTTCTGTCAAAAAGTGATGTTCAAAATCGGTTACAAAAAAATGTTATGAGACCACCTGGACTACATAAACTTTGATTCTAGATTCCACCACGTGATCTCTTTAATGCACCTTGGGGTAAATGTCTACAACGCCGTGTTTTCGAGCAGGTACTCGTATCAAATTCTAGCTTTGTGGCTAGAATAATCTAGACTGAAAATTGCAGGCTAGTTTTTTGTGTGGTTTTGTATAGAGTGTTTACAAGATTTCAGCCTCCAACTATCAAACTCCATACAAAAAACTAACTAGAATCGTGAAGGCCCCCATTGTCGGTCATCGAAGGGATAAAACAGTTGACGTCACATGGTGAAGCGATCCAGGAGAGAGATGGTTTGTTAAAATCTCCCAATAGCAGCTACAAATCAGTCGGTTTCATTCTCTCCACAATTACACTGACACTCTCATGCAGAGCGTTTAACGTATCGTCACACTTACTCCGGTCCGGTGGGATGTAAACTACTCCGATGTAAATGGACACATGATTAAGCTTGATACACGACCAGACCAGCTCCAGAGATGCATATGTATATGTTATCTGTGTACTAGAGAGCTTAGAAGAGCATGCGATCAGCACTCCTCCGCCGCGAGAGCGAACCCGCACGACAAAATCGAGCAGTTTTGTAGCTCGGGTTTTCGATCGCTTTCCGCCAAAAGCGATCGAAAAAGCGAGCAGAAATGTCAGGGAAAACGCTTGGATTCAGATCAAAGAAATATTTCAATTCAAAAATTTCAGCGCTGAAAATGTTCAAATATTTCATTTATAAATTTGCAACAAGTTTGAATGCGAAATATTTCACAGCCATGCAGACCTATTATATTGCGTTCGGCATTCGAGAAAATTTACTCGCACATTCATTCTCCCGTTCGACTCGAGGGCTTCCGACGGAATCGAATGTCATTCGAGTAAAATAATAGGCCTGATGGGCTGTGAAATATGTTTGTAGTTTGAGTTTGAGAAGTTTTCGATCGCTTTGCGCAGTGGGAAAACTGTTCTTGCCATTACGATCACATCGGTAAATTGAATAGGAATCATCAGAGATGAGAGAGTATGGTATTGACTCGTCGAGCCACGTTTCTGTTAGTGCAATTATATTATATTATATTATATTATATTATATTATATTATATTATATTATATTATATTATATTATATTATATTATATTATATTATATTATATTATATTATATTATATTATATTATATTATATTATATTATATTATATTATATTATATTATATTATATTATATTATATTATATTATATTATATTATATTATATTATATTATATTATATTATATTATATTATATTATATTATATTATATTATATTATATTATATTATATTATTATTATTTTTTTTTTAAACATATGTATATTTGCGAGTAAAGTCTAATGCTTATGAACTAATTTATGTACAAAAACAGAATGACGCAGGGAAAAAAAAATAACATATTTTATAACGTTAGACAACAATTGAGTACACCTAGATCAATCATACCATCGTTGTTACCAACGATGTGGATGATATAGTTTGCAAACAAACGCAAAACACCTATTCTCTGTTCAGTACTAACTCCGGCTAGTACTGGGAATTGCAAACAGTTAAAAGAACGAGCACAACCTGGAGCTAACGCAGTAATTTTCTGTTGCAGTAGCTCCCAAGCCGCCGAAACTCTTCTGCAACATGAAAATTTATGCTCCAGGGTTTCCACGAACGGACAAAACAAACACGAGTTGGTCACAATTCGCCCCATTCGGAAAAGAAGATCGCATGTTGGAATTTTTCCGTTGACCAACAGGAAAAGTGTCGAACGTTGAAGGGATGATAAGGCTGGACAATTGACGTTTCTCCAGATCCTTCTCCAGCTGTATTGTCGTGTCTCACGCACTATCTTAGCGTCTAGTAATCTGCTCGTAAGCATACGCCGCAACAGCCGAGACGATGGCCTTTGACCGTACTCTGGTGGCACGTACGCAAGTTGTTTAATCACGTTTCTCAGGCAAGGATATGTAGTCGGAATGCTTGAGAGATCCGGTGGATTACCGGCCCTGATGATGTGTGGCTCACCGATTGCTAGGCACTCTCGTTCTGCAAGATACCTGTTCGTCAAGAGAACATTAACTGTAACTGCTGGTATGTGCAGGTTCAGACCACCTCGCTTCCGTGGTAGTGCCAGCTGATGAAGTGGGATCCGGATTCCTCCAGTGCCATGCCACAGAAAGGAACCAATAACACTAGTGACCTTCGCAATGTCCAATGCTCTGGCGCCACATACTGACGCCACGTACCACAGCTTCGGTAGCAGGAAGGTGTTGAGAAGATATACCTTCTGCACAAGATTTAAATCTCTCATGCGATGCAGCCACACTAGAGATCTAAAGTGCTGGATTACGACGTCCCAATTCTGTCCCATGTCATCTCGGATGTTATTCGAAAATAGAATTCCGAGCAGTCGAAGCCGTTGAACACTGTGTAGCCATGGGACAGATACTATTGTGGAAGCACTAACGATTCCTACGTCGAGTGCGTTGGTTTTGTCCACGTTGAGACGAGCACCAGAGACACTTCCAAATTCCTCAAATAGTTCTCGCACACGCTCGATTTTGTCAGGAGAGGTTGTCACCACATAGATGTCGTCGGCATATGCATTGACCAGGTCATCCTGATCGCAACAAATACCTTCTAATCTTGTGATGAGGGGTTAAAGGTAGAGGATAAAAAGGTGCATGGAAAGGGGATCTCCCTGACGGACGGAACGAAGGATCGGGAAGGAAGGAGAGAGGATTCCATTGATAAGGATACGGGAGGTGGACCGTTCACCAATTGTTGTCAAAAGCCCCACTAGCCCCGAATTGAAACCCCAAGAGAGCATGTTGTTGAAGAGAAAGTCTCTATTGACGCGATCAAAAGCATGTGAAAGATCGAAGGAGACAAGCTTACCACACTTTCGTTTCCTCTGCAAATCTACCACCCTCTCCTTAACGGAAAGAACAGCCTGAAAAATGTTGCATGGTTTATTACAACACTTTTGCGCTGTCGAGACTATCTCCCACCTACCGATGATGCCATCGATTCTGTGTTTGACAATCCGCGACAGAAGCTTGTAATCTACGTTAAGGAGTGATATAGGTCGAAATGCAGACATGGTAGTCCCACCTCCCCTTTTCTTAACCAGCACTATGACCCCGTCAACGAAACTTGGAGGAATCTCTCCTAAGAGAGCCTCATTGAGCACGAGCAGAAGCTCACGCTGAATGGTGCTGAAGGCGCGAAGATAAAACTCTCTTGGTATTCCATCCGGGCCGGGGGACTTCCGCTAAGCTGATCTTTTAATTGCATCGAAAAGCTCACAAGAAGTGATCTCGTCCATGCAACGATTGTTGGTTTCACAGTCCTCGGGAATAACGCGTGTGCTTGTGAATGTGTTGTCTGTAATTGTGTTGGGTGTATCGTGTGTTGTGTACAGATTTCTAAAGAAGCCCTCAATATGAACATTTATTTCATGAGGCTCAGTTAAGTGCGAACCGTCATCTAATGTAAGCTTGTCGATCACCGTTCGCCTTTTCCTCTGCTCCTTTAACTGGAAAGTTGAAATACTTTCGCCACATAGACGTGTTTCGTTTATGCGGGCGAAGTCCTCAGAAAAACGCCTCTGGAGCATTAGCATTTTTCCTTTCACACGATTGATATCTACTAACTCACATGGGTCAGAAAGATATCTCTCGTATGCGGACCTCAACTCTCTGTAAAGGAGTTCATGATGCAAGCGGAAACTTTGATAGCGTTCATTTGTTTTCCACCGGAAAAACGATTTTATTATAGGCTTCGCGAGCTCAACCCACCACTGCATCCACGAGCCGTAATTTCTTCGCTGTCTGGTCCAATAGTTCCACTTGCATCTGAACTCCCCCAGATTTTGTTCGGATAGCACGTGTGGTCTCAGTTGCCAATAGCCGTTGCTGCGCATACGACTCGGCACGATTGGTAGGCAGAGACGAACGGTGAGAGCCTTGTGATCCGAAAAGGAAAGGACATGCATACCGGTCGCTCTTAACTGTGTTTTCAGTGAGGAAGAAACATAACACCGATCGATACGTGATCCAGAACCACTGGTGACATAAGAATACTCCACCTCGTTTCCTCGGAGAGCCTCCCAGCTGTCACACAAACCCATGTTATTAACCGCGTTTCGCAAAGAAAGGCTGAAATTTCTCGCGCCCGTCACATCCTTCGATTCCAACACACAGTTGAAGTCGCCCGCGAGAATAACATGATCACATGCATTCCGCAGATAGAATGGTAACGTTTGTCCGAAAAAATCCTCCCTCTCCGCTCTCCGCTGACTCCCTGATGGAGCGTAAACATTGCATAGGGTGGCATTACTCTCAAGCCGAAGACAAATTAGACGTGAATCCAAGCTGCGTTCAACATGAGAGAATTTTAGGTGGTCACGTAAAGCAATCGCCGTACCTCTCTCCACCACGTTAACATTGCTAATAACATTGTATCCAGGAATCGAGAGATCTGCACAACACACTTCCTGAAGAAATATGATGTCCAAGTCCATCGTCCGAATAAATGTCCTGAGGGCTTCTAATTTTGTCGCATTAGATATTGCATTAATGTTAATAGTTGATAAATTATAGCTACCATTAACAACACGATTTGTTTTGTTTGTATCCATTGCGACAAAATTAAAATCATGGTTGTGTAGTGGTGAGCCGCTTGGGAGGCCGACCAGGCTTGCGCTTGGTCACGCTCGTAAAGCTAAGTGTTGATGAACTTGAGGCGTCACTCTCGTTATCCGTCTCCGGAAATTGTTTGCGTTTTACCGCAAACTGTTCATCTAATGAGCAGATGGGAAAGGAGGAGGAAGGAATTATGAGCGGTGCTTTGAACATTACCGCCGTGCAGTCCACTCTCATGTGTTCGTTTGCCGTGGCGGCTAGAACGGTGGCATCAGTAGCGGCAGCGGCAGCAGAAGCAGCAGGTGCAGCGGCAGGAGCAGCGGCAGGAGCAGCAGCAGCAGCAGCTGCAGGAGCGGCGACAAGAGCGGCGGCAGGAACAGCGGCAGGAGTGGCAGCAGGAGCGTCGGCAGGAGCAGCAGTAGGAGCGGCGGCAGGAGCGTCGGCAGGAACAGCGGCAGGAGCGGTGGCAGACGCTGTGGCTGACGTAACTGCAGCATGCATAGCAACCACCGTAGTGCTTGAAGCAGAATAATTAATATTCGCTTTTCCTTGGGGTTGCTCTTCCCTGGCTTTTTTGTTCGGTTTCGGGCTTGACGGCCGAACGTTAGAAACCGGCACGATCGGGATGACCAGTCGGTTAGCTATTTTTGATGCGCCTGCTGGACGTTGCGGTGCTGTGTTTTGAGCAGCACTTGACGAGGGCGGTGTTGTATTAGTAAGCGTAGTGATTCTTACCTTTCATCTACGTCCGCGTCCTTTAGTGTTAGTGCCTGCCACTGATGGTGAAGTTGTAACTTCTGTTGGTGTGGGAGTCTGCCGTACGGCTCCAGCGTATGATTTTTCGTTGTTCCGAAAGTGACACACGCGGTTTTGGATGCAGCTGAGACCGTGGTGTACGGCTTCATTGCAGTGACGACACGTTTGTTGTTGTCCTCGATAGATCACCCCTGTCACCTCTCCGCACACAGTGATGAAAGATGGTATGGGCTTAGCCAGTTTAATGCGGACAATGCGCACACCCGACGGGATCCCAGCTAGCCGCGTTTCTGCGCCCCAAACGCCGGGAACAATCGTGAGTACCTCACCAAAACCGCCCAGTTCAGCAACAACATCTGCGTCGGGAATCCCTGGTGGCAGATCGCGCACTTTCACCTCTGTCGCATCATCCACCATCTCGATTGCGATCTTGTGCTGCTTCCCCTCGTGCGTGACGAAGTGTTTCCCGTTGTGCTCGTTCACTATGGCCAATGCACGTTCGAGTGTTGGCATGGTAACATATACTGCACTTTGTGCAGTGTTCCGTTGCACCATCGAGACATCCGCGCCAGTTTTAAGAACGGTAAACAGAAAATCTGCCGTTTCGTCTAGCGTTGGTCTAATAGGAGCTTCCGAATAATCGATACGGAAGGTGTTACTTCCGTACCGCTGAAACTTGCTCATGATGGCTTGCAAATTGGTCAAAACACGTCCTCTCACTTTGACGTTTACAAGCGTACTGTATTAAATTATATTATATTATATTAAATTATATTATATTATATAATATTATATTATCTTATATTATATTATATTATATTTTATAATATTATATTCTCTTATATTATATTATATTATATTATATTATATTATATTATATTATATTATATTATATTATATTATATAATATTATATTATCTTATATTATATTATATCATATAATATAATATTATATTATATTATATAATATTATATTATATTATATTATATTATATTATATTATATTATATTATATTGTAGACGTATCATAAATATGAACCTTGGTCAACCTCACCTCAAAATGTATGTATACCTTATCCTTAACTGTCAAAAGGATATGACAACGTCTGTCATTCGAAAACGGAATCAGAAATAAACAAGTCGGAAAAACCTTGCTCCGTAAAAAACTCGTTTGGAATAAAACCTTAGTTTACATCTCAGAAGTGGGATTAATCTACAAGTATGCCTACAACAGAAGAAATAAAATGGTCATTAGACGCAGCTGGTATTGAATACCCAGAGACGGCAAAGGCGACGCAACTACGACAATTGTTTGCAGACAACGTGAAGAAGACAACAAGTCAGGAAATGGCGGCTGATAAAACACGTGGAGATGGTGATGACATAACCTCAAATGACGAAGCCGCTGCTATAGCCTCACTCGAAATGAAAGTAAAACGCCTGGAGCTAGAAAAAAAACTTTTATCTTTAGAAGAAGAAATAGCTGAGCTTCAACCAACTCACCTTAAACCAATATCGATGAATACTATTCAATATATAGAAACAATAGTGCCAAAGTTCACCGGAGAAGGCGATGAAGATGTGTGTGCTTGGATTCGTTCCCTTGAGGACATTTTCGTTATGACAAACGTCCCAGAGCCTCAAAAACTGCCGCTTTTGCGTCGATCGTTAACGAGCACAGCTGTTTTATTGGCACAAACTACTAAATCAAAAAATTACGAGGAGTTGAAGGGCGAATTGCTAAAAGAATTTAACAACAAGCCTTCTAAAGAAGTCATCTATAAAAATCTTAGAGCACGCCATCTGAACGCTAACGAAACAACGCTTAGATATTTGTTAGACATGCAACACATTGCAGCGGCAGCTTCAATTCCGGAAAACGAACTGGTGCATATCATCATTGACGGTCTCGGTGACCCCATACATACTGCATCCATGCGATTCATGGCAAAATCGATCGAGACGCTGAAACCTCTATTGAAAGAGTATGAATATATACGAACACGTGTACAGACAACGGTCCAGAAATCGTCTGTTCAACAACCACGAGTCCAGATTGCGCGAGCTGAACCAAACCAGTCGACTCCCAGATGCCTTAATTGCCGGAAATATGGACATTCGGAAAACTTCTGCCGCATGCCGATTCGACTTCCGGGGTCCTGTTTCAAGTGCGGTCAGACTGATCATGTCTATCGAAATTGTCCTCAACGGGTTCAGCAGATTGCCGTTACTACAAATGGTCCTGAACATCTAGAAACAACGCCTGTGACGGAACCAGTTTTTACTCTTAACGCCAACCAAGAGGTAAGTGTTGCCTATAAGAGTCAAGATGTATGGAGCAAATCACTAAAATTAGTTTCTCTTTTGGATACTGGTAGCCCTAAAAGCTTCGTGAATGAAAACGTTCTCCCTAAATCTCTTGTTGGAGAACCTAGGACGTCCATGTTGCGAGGAATAGGAGGCCCAAATTTATTAACGTTAGGATTTGTGGAGATGCGAGTACAACTTGCCAAGACCACGATACGTCACACCTTTATCGTCCTTCCAAAAATATACATGGAATGGCCAATGATTCTTGGTAGAGATGCATTATCCAAGTTAAATATTCAACTCAATCAGATACAAAATACGTACACTATAAACACTTTATTGAACATGAATAATATGAAAAAGCTGCCTTTAATAAAAACGAATTTATATCAAAAGCTCCATACACTTGACATTGTAAAGAGGTCAGTCGCACGTCGGGAGGGAGATTGCTCATTTTCTGCTTTAGCTCATGAGTCGATCGATGTGTTTACCGATACATTTTCTTCTTTGTGTATGATAGATGTTGTTGATCAAACAAATCCCATTGATATTGGTAAAAACCTTACAAAATACCAAAGTGAAGCTGTAATTGAATCGATAACAAAAAATTATTTAGAGTTTCCTACAAATGAAATCGTACCCTCAACTTATACTATGAAAATAAATCTCTTACATGACACTCCTATTTCTACCAAACCAAGACGGTTGTCATTTGCTGAAAGAGAAAAGGTAAAAGTAATAGTAAAGGACCTGCTAGAAAAAAATATCATACGCCCAAGTAACTCACCATACGCGTCTGCCTTAGTCCTGGTTCGAAAGAAAAATGGCGAAGTTAGAAAATGTGTTGATTACAGACCATTAAATAAAGTAACAGTTCGTGATAATTTTCCATTGCCTCTTATAGACACCTGCCTAGAACATTTGGGACATAAACAATACTTTACGTTACTAGACCTCAAAAGCGGATTTCATCAGTTAGTTATGGATGAAGAATCGATTAAATATACGGCGTTCGTTACACCTGATGGGCAGTACGAATATACCCGCATGCCCTTCGGATTGAAAAATGCTCCGGCTGAGTTCCAACGCTTTATTAATTCGGTACTTAGAGAATTTATAGAACGAGGGGAAATGGTAGTGTATATAGACGACATTTTGATTGCTTCAAAAGATTTTGACCAACATCTTGAACTGATCGGACAAGTGTTAAACGCGATACGCAAAAATGGTTTGGAGTTACGACTGGACAAATGCAAATTTGCCCAAAGGGAATTAGAATACCTTGGTTACAATGCAAACTGTTTAGGAATACGTCCGAGTGAACATCATATTAAATCAATTAAAAACTACCCCTTTCCTCGTAGCAAGAAACAAGTTCAACAGTGCTTAGGCTTATTTTCATTTTTTCGGCGGTTCGTTCCATCTTTTTCAAGTATTGCAAAACCACTAACAAACTTATTAAAAGAAACAGTACCATTTGAGTTTACTAATGAATGCATTCAATCATTCGAAACCTTACGAAATAAACTTATTCAATCACCTGTGCTGTCAATTTACGACCCTAGTAGAGAAACCGAACTACATTGCGATGCAAGTTCTACTGGTTTTGGATCGGTTTTACTACAAAAACAAGATGATGATAAGTTTCACCCAATTGCTTACTTTTCAAAAACAACATCGGACGATGAATCCAAATTACATAGTTATGAGCTGGAGACACTTTCAGTAATTTACGCACTCAAAAGATTTCACACTTACGTCCATGGCATTCCCATAAAAATAGTGACAGATTGTAACTCATTGGTCCAAACACTGCAAAACCGCAATTTATCAGCAAAAATCGCTCGTTGGTCATTATTCCTAGAAAATTATGACTATTCAATGCAACATAGGCCTGGATCATCTATGCCTCATGTAGATGCATTAAGTCGAATAGAACACGTAGCAGTGATAGATGATCTGGATATAGATTTCCAATTACGGATTGCACAAGCTCGTGATGTAAATATTCAAAAAATAAAAACTGAACTACAGTCTAGGTCAGTAAGTGATTTCACTCTTCGTGATGGAGTAGTATACAAACAGTCTTCACCAGGTCGATTTAAATTCTATGTACCATCAGAAATGATTAACAATGTAATTCGATATATTCACGAAAAATAGGACATCTGGCAGTCGATAAATGCTATTTACAAATCAATAAGAATTATTATTTTCCACAAATGAAAACTAGAATTCACAATTACATTAAAAACTGTATGAAATGTGTAATATATTCCGCCCCCGTGAAAACTAATCATAAAAACTTATACACTATACCTAAAACTGCCAATCCCTTTGATACATTACATATCGATTTCATAGGTCCTCTTCCTTCAATAGATTCAAAGAAGAAACATTTGCTAGTAGTAATAGATAGTTTCACAAAGTTTACAAAGTTATACCCAACAATATCTACAAGCACCCGTGAAGTGTGCAATGCTCTTAAATTATACATGTCATATTACAGTCGCCCTAAGCGAATAATTAGCGATAGAGCAACATGTTTTACGTCCGATGATTTTTCAAATTTTGTATCATCTCGAGGAATTACACATATACTAAACGCAACAGGATCACCTCAGGCAAATGGGCAAGTAGAACGGGTCAACCGCGTCCTACGACCTATTTTAAGCAAACTTACGAATCCGACTAATCATGCTGATTGGACAGTTCAAATTCCATCGGTTGAATATGCGCTCAATAATACAATTCACGCATCTACTCACTTCTCTCCATCTGTACTTTTATTTGGAACAGAACAACGAGGACCGATTCTAGATGAACTGACAGAATACCTAAATGATCAAAATCAAGCTTCACCTAGGGATTTCAATACAATACGAACCATAGCATCGAATAATATTACCTAGCATCAAGGGATTAATGAACGACAACATGCTATCAAATCTAAACCAGCACCTGTGTTTACTGAAGGGGAATTTGTGGTCATACGCAATATAGATAACACCGTCAATTCAAACAAAAAATTTGTTGCTCGATACAAGGGCCCCTATGTTATACACAAAATACTTCCAAACGATCGGTACGTCGTCCGTGACATTGATGGGTGTCAAATGACTCAAATAGCTTATGACGGAATTTTGGAAGCTGATAAAATAAGACGATGGATAGTCCCTCTCCCTGGTGGCGATTGACTCTTTACAAACAATTTTGGGCAACACTAATAGCATAGGAATTGAGGGCAATTAATGAAGCCAGGAAAGGCCGAGCTGTAGACGTATCATAAATATGAACCTTGGTCAACCTCACCTCAAAATGTATGTATACCTTATCCTTAACTGTCAAAAGGATATGACAACGTCTGTCATTCGAAAACGGAATCAGAAATAAACAAGTCGGAAAAACCTTGCTCCGTAAAAAACTCGTTTGGAATAAAACCTTAGTTTACAATATTAAATTATGTTATATTATATTATATTATATTATATTATATTATATTATATTATATTATATTATATTATATTATATTATATTATATTATATTATATTATATTATATTATATTATATTATATTATATTATATTATATTATATTATATTATATTATATTATATTATATTATATTATATTATATTATATTATATTATATTATATTATATTATATTATATTATATTATATTATATTATATTATATTATATTATATTATATTATATTATATTATATTATATTATATTATATTATATTATATTATATTATATTATATTATATTATATTATATTATATTATATTATATTATATTATATTATATTATATTATATTATATTATATTATATTATATTATATTATATTATATTATATTATATTATATTATATTATATTATATTATATTATATTATATTATATTATATTATATTATATAATATTATATTATATTATATTATATTATATTATATTATATTATTTTATATTATATTATATTATATTATATTATATTATATTATATTTAATTATATTATATTGTAGGTGAATGTGGATCATAAACGTCAACCTCATCAACTGTCAACCGAATAATGTCCAAACCTTGTACAAATGTAAAATCTTGGCAACCCGGCCGAGCTGTCAGAAAAAGAGAATAAAAAGGGGAATTCACGTTGTGTACGCAGTTGGAAAAGCACGTGTAATTCTGTGTCTTATGTCCTTCAGTCCTTAAGAATATTTTATATGACGTTGTTTACATCTATCCCACTTCTGAGATAACATATGATATAAATGAAACATATGATATAATGTTTTTATATGTTATCGTAAAGGAGTTTCATTTTCATTTTCAGCACTCCTTTTTTAAATTAAAATATATGTATTTACATTAACACTGTAATATTTTTGGTTCTATTGGGTTTATTTTTTAAAATGGCCAGTCGTTCATAACTTATTTGTATCTGCTTGTTCGCTCTTGCAGATTTTAATTCTAATTTCTTATTAGCTATTTTCATCATTAGCTCTAATTTCTTATTTGCTACTTCGCGTTTTTGGTCCAACAGCTATAGATTTAACGCTAACTTCTTATTCGCGATTTCTCTTGTAAAACTAAGCTTTTCTTTTTGAAAATTAGTTCTTCTTTTCTAACCTCTACTTCCTTCACTTTGAGATCAAAAATTTTCTGCTGCATTTAATTATACTTTGGAATGTCTAGCGATTTCAATTGCGGCAGTGTTTTCTTTCTCGCAAGATTTAAGAAGGAATCTTGCTTTTGATCATCTTGGTGCTCTTCATTTGCTACGCTGTTTTTACCAGATAGCATTGTAGGAGTTGAGAGGCGTATAGCAGGAATTAAATATCCAAGCATCGCGGAAAGGTCAGAAAATAGGAGACGGGAAGAAACTGTATTACCTAACGGCCAGCGCATAGAAATTTGAAATAAGGCGAAAGACGGAGAGAGAGAGAGAGAGAGAGAGAGAGAGAGAGAGAGAGAGAGAGAGAGAGAGAGAGAGAGAGAGAGAGAGACCAAACAAAAGGAAAGAGACCGTGAGAGAAGCGAGCGAAAACAAAAAGCGCGGCATGCGTAGAGGAAGGATTGGCAAGTCTGTGTGCAAGCGAGTAAAAAATAAATTTGTAAAAATGAGCGAAAATCACGAAAAGCATATCATCAATTAGTGGTGGCAAAAAGCTACCATTTGATAGAACAGGTCGTTTTTCATTTTCTGTTGTTATTGTTGTTGTTGTTGTTGTTGTTGTTGTTGTTGTTGTGATGATGTTGTGTCATAACGCCTGACAGATTGACTCTACCTTTCGTTAGTTGTTAAATGTCATTCCTTGTTTCCACCTTATTAAATTCGTTTTGTTACTTTTTGCATCAACTCCTTAAACAAACCTCATGTGAACATTTCTACCTAATAAAGAGAATTAAATACATAACAATGATGTTGGTGATGATAAAACACCCATCACATGACCTTGCGTCCCTGTGGTACACATAAGCATGGTCTAGCAAATCGATAACATGCTGCTCTAAGGGAGAAAAAGTATGCAGATTGCAAGGCCCCCCTCCTGTCGCTCGATATTCTTGATGGTTGAAAGATAATTTTGTTTGAATGATGACCTGTAATCAGACCAGACCTGGAATTGAATTTAAGATTAATTAGTTTTCGAGTCACATGCAAAAAATAAATAAATAGGTCTTTCCTCCTGAGCCATCCTTGGTCGGTGGACCTAATGAATTCAATTCCTTCGACACTAATTCCCAAAATTTTGGGCTCCCCTTTGACAAATCCTTGACCACGTCAGCATTCTACTCTTTTAAAGCAACTAGTCGTTCAAACTGCTGCTTGGTTGATGTTTTACGTTCGTCCTAGAAGGGTTTAAAATGTGTCCCGATTGTCTTCGGGAAATCAGATGACCACGGGACCTCATTCGACCATCGAGCCGCCTATGCGACTAATAACTGGTAAATCAAAACGGAAATTCTATATTATAATTTTGAGCGTGATTAAAGCTTCACAAATTGAAACAATTTTAAACTAACTCAACCAAAATTGCCAACCAATTGAAGCAACTATACATTAATATTTTATGATTATAACTAACTTTATTTATTTAATTTAATTTTCCCGCTACAATTTAACCGCTCTGAACACACCCGAATTACATGCAAGCCGTCACCGAAGTGCCGCTTCTCTCCGCGATCGCTTCTGTCTCGATTCTCCGATCTCTCTCCGCCGTTCCACGATGTCTCTTTCCAATCGATCTGCGCCGATCTCTCTCACTTCATTCCCGCTTGGCAAAGAGTAACTCATTTTGATGCCTCTCGCTACCCCTGGCCTTAGATTTAAAGGAATCATGCGACACACTCGCACTCCACTATCCCATCCCATGGAAAAACGCTCCCACCATCGAGGTGTTGACCAAAATTTCGCTGTGTGCATGAGACACACACTCGCACTCCTCCAGCCCTCCACAGCTGAACGCTCCCACCCTTGCGAAGATGGGAGAAGTTTTGCTCTGAGCGTGAGACCCTGAAGCACAAGAGATGACACTATGTGTGAAAGACAGTCATAATTCGATATGGTCAAAATGCGCCGATTGTCGTTTCATTTAACTGGTAATGATGTTTTCACTTCATCCAAATTTTAAACATTAACAACCAGGCTGATAACAATAGTTGAAATGTAAATCAGAATAAAATCAATTCATTTGAAGTAAAATAAATTACATTATACTCTATTTTGACCATATCATCAACACTTGTACATAGTGCCATTTACTTTGTGTTCTTCGCTCTCGCGCTGTGTGGTGATCGTTCGAAACTCATTGCCAGAACGAATGCAAATTTCATTTTGGAAGGATCGGTGCCGGAAGATGCAGCGAAAATTATGAAATTATAATAGAAAATTGGTTAAGTTAATCGTGACAGATGTCAACGCAGGCATAAATGCAGTATGTTTTGTTACATGATCTACGGGTAAGTGCATGCATAAGAAGAAGAATCTTCCAAATGATGTTTGTGTTCTAACAATCGTACTGCTTTTAATGTTTGTTTATTCTTCTTGTTGTGTCCGCACAGAACAAGCATGAAGACGGTGTGTACGGCACAAACAGAATATGTATTTATTCTACTCTTTGGTATGGGAAATATAAACACGGGTAATAAATAACATAAACACAACACACACACACACACACGCAATGCGGGGAGAGGACGACTGGTCCTGCTCGCGCCGCGATCCTCACTGAGGACGTCACAGGATGACAGCCTTGCTGTCAACAGTGAGCCCTCAGGATGAGGCAGCGGTCTGTCCACAACACTTCTATTATTTTCCATCACACCTAGCTATTTCATTACGAAAGCACCTGATAACCGATCAAAGAAGGTGAATCGGGCTTACAGAGTCGCCGTTTAAATTCATATATCTTCGTGATCGGTAAGTTTCAAATAGTCCTAGTTTTGTTCATCATTCTAATGCTCGATTTATCTTTCATTCCTCAAGCAAACGCATCAAACAGCAAGTGTTTCTCTTCCAACAGCACGCGCTATCGGTGGAGAAAGCAGCCAACGATTTGATCGCCAGTACGCGCCATCAAGAATTGAAATATTCCCGAATAGCTCTGGGAATAAAAAACTGCACACCTACTGTCCGAATTTCCTGGAATTTTTTAATCGGCCTACGCTCGCGGGAATGGTGTGTCCGTTGAGGGAAGGAAAGAAAAGGTGGGAACGAGGATTAACCAAAAACGCGGCATTGAGAATGAGGGGAGGTGCGCTCAGCGCTCATGCTGGGACACTCAAGATGCTTGAAATAAAATGTTAACAAGCATCGATTTCAAGCATGCATGTCGCGCGACATTTTGCCAAGCGGGTTGCACAATATAGGCTAATGTTGCGTGACCGTATTGATGCCACTGTTTGGGTTGCCGAGGTTGCCGGGGTAGCTTTTTGGGTTTAGTCCCTCCACGTCGCTGAGTGTTGCTTACCACCTCGCCGGTTTTAAAGTACTTTTGTATAATTTGTGATATCGTCCCAACTTTGTGTCCCATTACACGTGCAATTTCGGTAACCCGAATTTTGTCGTGATATGCTTGGACGATTCTTAATTTCTCTTCGTGAGATATTGTGCGTCGTTTATTTGTATTCATTGTGTTAGTATTCCAATACAACAGACCAAAAAACTGATTTGTGCTAGATTTGTTAGACTTAAAATTCGTTTGGTATCACCGAAACGCACCAGGAACCTAAAACAGAAGCACGATGATAGTATGTAAATGCGATGGTATGTGTGTAGAAATAGCATGAGGCCTGAATTTAATCAGCGAATCCTACGCATACCATTGATTGATTGGATGAAATTACATGTGAAATGTTATGCGCACTAATGGGAACCAAAGTGAAAAAAATACGTACATATAAACGGGTTTCGGTTCTTCAAACTACAACACAACCGAACAATTATATAGCACTGTCAGACAAGTCTATGACAATATCCGAACAATTCTATATCTCGCTGAAAGAGTCTATTATAAGCCTGAACGAATCTACAACTCGCTGAACATGTCTATATAATCCTCGAAAACCCTGTAAGGTATATACAAAGGTATTTCTATGATCAGGTATTTTTATGTACTAAGCTCAGGGATCTCAGGGAACATATGGAGGAGAGGAAAAAAAACAAGTGTATCCGAAAGAATCGGGGATCCGACGTGGTGCCTGGCAAGAGATTCGGAAGGTAGATTCACGGATACTAATTTACATTTTATGCTATGATGTGAAAGCTGAATCCCACTACGAGGAGTGTTTTTTTTAATTGTATATGAAAATATCGCTAGACGATAACTGTATTGGGAAATTATCAACCGTTTTACGCAGATTGAACAACTCCTCGTTCGATTCGAACTGTGATCCTTCTATCGTGAAATAAGAATTAGAAACTTCTTTAGCTGATAAAAATTCTACAACATGGTTATCTGTAGTAAGAAACCATGCGTTTCTGAATCCTATCATCAGATAAAAATCGCTTTTCAAACGTAAGCCAGACCCAGTTCCTATAAGCTTCGGAAATTTTGGTGGAACAATATTTGTTGCTTTCTTTAAAGTTTCGATTTATTTATTTATTTATTTATTTATTTCATATATATAACCGACGGACCATCGTGTCTAATCGGCAAACTTATAATTAAATTAAGGAGCATATAAATAAACCTCTAGTTATAAGCAAACATTAAATGTGACGTAGACGCAATTTCTCCTTGAACGTGGAAGTAGACATACTAAAATCGAACAAATCTGACACTTCATTGAACTCGAGAGACATACGTATGATAGGGTGTCCCTGGCTATGGTTGTTGCGGGTACGCGGTACACGGATATGGAAATTGGATCTAAGAATCTGACAGGGAGCGAACGCGGGGCGTTCTAACGTCGAGAGCAGAGTGGTTCAAGTCCGAGAAGCAGACACCGCTGATGGTAGGAGAGCCGAGCGTGGTGGGATTGCCATGTAAGGAGTCGAACCGCGTACCTGGTGAGTCTCCGTTGAATGACTTCGAGGCGATTGATGTTACCAACGCCAAGCGGGCACCAGATCGGGCAGCAGTACTCCAGGCACGACCTTACGATGGCACAGAAGATCGACTTGACGTACATGGGATCGGTAAACTCGCTACAGGTCCGCGTAATTAGACCGAGTAGCTGATTTCCCTTCGCAACAACGCTGTCAATGTGAGGGCGAAATGACATCTTCTGGTCGAGTAGCACCCCCAGATCACGAATACATGTCGTGCGAACCAAAGCCATGTTGAGCATAGTGTATGTAAACGAGATAGGGTAACGAGCTCTGCTGAATGATATACACTGACATTTATCAGCACACACTTGGAGCGCGTTTCTGCTGCAACAGCTGTCGAGATTCTCAAGGATCATTTGAAGGCGTACACAGTCACTGTCGTTTCTAACTGGAGCGAATATTTTTACGTCGTCGGCGTACATTAGGTGTTGGCCTGGCGGTAAAACAAAAGATAGGTCATTTATATAGATGAGGAAGAGTAGCGATCCCAAGTTACTCTCTTGAGGCACTCCGGAGGAGCTGGTGAAGGAGTGAGAGCGATGAGATCCTATGCTTATGTAGTACGAACGACTAGTTAAATATGAACGCAGCCAGGTGATGTGCCAGTCGAGGAAACCGAGTTTTTTTAGCTTCGAAAGTAGAATATCATGAGAAATACTATCGAACGCAGCCCTGAAGTCGATATATACTGCATCAACTTGAGTACCACGATCCATGTTGTCGAAGCAGTAGCCAACAAATTCAGCAAGATTTGTGGTGGAAGATCTCCTTGGGAGAAATCCATGCTGACTAGGGCTCATATAGTTTTGAACTGCTGTGAGTAGCGGATTGTATAGAATGAGCTCAAACACCTTTGCACAAGCGCATAGGGAAACAATGAAACGATAATTGCAAGCATGAAGTCGACTGCCCTTCTTATGGATAGGAACCATTCGCGCGTGTTTCCAGGACGCAGGATACGTGCCACGCATAAGGGATTCATTAAATATTTTGGCAAGAATGGGTGCGAGTGATTGACGGCAGTGCTTCAAAATGTATGCGGGAATATTGTCAGGTCCAGATGATGTAGATGGTTTTATATCGTTGAGTGTGCGCGCAATTAATGCTTCGTCAATTGTGGGTATAATAAAATCGATAGCATCCGATGGAGTATTGCGGGTGGCCTCTGCTAGTGTGTTAGGGTTGTGAACAGGAAGGGTGAATGCATCAGTGAAACGATTGGCGAAAGTGTTGCAGATATCGGATGTATCGATACTAGTTTCGCCATTGTAGCTCATTGACGGAGGGATACTACTTATATTGCGCCGTTTGTTCCAGAAGCTCCAGAACCGTGTCGGCGTAGAAAACAGTTGCCTTTCAGTACGGCGAATGAAGGAGCGGCAGAGCACACGATTTTGTCGACGATAATTGTTCAGTGCATCGAAAAAAATCTATTTCTCTTGATCTTGTAATTACCTGTTCGGTACATCTATTACCCGAACGCATTAAACGCTTCAGTAATTGTAAATGATTTTCAAAATCATACGTTGAAATCTCCTCCATGGAGCCAAACCTATCACAATCGTCATAAATATGAATGAGATTATGAACGTTGCTTTTTATGTGTTCACGACCGTAAATATTTGCGAAACCTTTGAGGAATTCTTTAAACATCATTTTAGCTTGAGGCCAAAGGTGTTTATGAGCTTTTGTGGCAAAAATTGTATGTGCACAAAAATATAGCAAATAATGCTGAATCGCTTTTTCCCACATAACATCCTTGTATATAATAACACTAGCGTAAAACAAAAATGATCTATATTCAGTTCCTTTTCCAAAAGCCACTGAATTTTATATGTCGAAAACGCCTTTGAATTTCCCCTGGAAGCTGGATTTTCATTAGAAATGAAGAAACAGTTTCCTTTTGCGTATCCGTCCATTTACCGCATTGAGCAAAAGTATGATTAAAAATCCCTGTAGCAATTTTCTTTGACACTCCTAAATCTCTCACATGTAAACCATCGGCAATGATTATATCCTTTATCATATCAAGCTCATCTATATCCTCTAGAGGCGATTTCCAAGCTTTATGATGTTTCTGGTCCTCTCTTCAACGAAAACCTAAATCAGTACGCAACTGAGCATCTGCATCTTCAAAAACGATCTTTCTTCTTACTTGTGTCCCTTCACAAGTACATTTCAAGCAGCTGTTTCTGCCAACGTAACTTATCGTAGCTAAAATGAAAAATGAATGTACATATTAAAAACAATCATTAACCTAATACTTCACGATATTGAAATTCATACCTTTGGCAAAACAACGAGCAGGGGAATCGACAACAAACATGTGTAATTTAAAATCGCACATTCTTTTCACCGAACTGCAATCCTCTTTTTTGTAGGTCGTTAGCTTCTGTTACCAGGGGCCGCAAAAAACCTTCCACATCATCCGGCTTCTTGTGACCGCAAAATACACCTAGTAACATAACCGGTGCTTCCGGTAATTCCACCACCTTCATTAGGATTGGGCAAAGCTGCCTAGCTGAACTATTAAATAATGGGAGCCCATCTATAAATATCTGCGCTCTAAACCGGTAGTGGCTCTAAACCGTGGAGTAGTATTACTGTAAGGATAAAGAGTATTAATTTAATAGGAAGACTTAGTTGAAAAAAGAAAAAAAATAACAAATTTTACTTACTTAAAATGTGTTATCAGCACATATTTTATTCCCTGGTACCAGAAATGCCCGCCCATGATAGGTTTAATTTCTAAGCCTACTTGGGTTGGCGTTTTCGATAAAGTCCGCGCATCTGCTGGAAGTATAAACTTAAGCTTTCTGCGAAGCAGTGCCAACAGCATGTTAATCGTGGACCGAGGTAGATTTTTCGTTAAAGCAATATAACGCAGACATTCCTTGAGGATGATATTGTCGAAAAAACTGTATGTGCTGTCTCTCTCTACATACACATCTTCCACGTAGTCATCCGCGATTTCGACGTTATCATCCAGCAAACAATTCTCAGCATTTGCATCCAATACTGTATCACTATGGCCAACATCTTCACCACCACAGAATGCATCTTGAGATTGATGTTCTTTTTCGGCAAAGCTGTTAGAATCTATTTGAGCTGGGCTGTTGCTTGATGGTTCGTCAGTGAAATATTATTAGTTTCATAATATGTTTGCAAAACAGTATAATATTAGTGACGGGTGGGTAGATTCAAGAACAAGCGGATAGGTTATTAGGAGCCGTCGTAGTTGTTCAGAACCGGCAGCAACAGCCGACAAACGGCTCCGAACGGTTCCAAATGGCTTCAAACGGCTTCAGACGGCTCCCACGGTTCTGACGGCGACAGCTACAATCTACCGGCATAGCTGCCCACTAGCGGCTTCACCCGGCTCAGACCGGAACTGTCAGTTTGATACAGCGGGAATCAGGGCCGGAATGGAAACGTTCGGAAGCGCTTCGCAGTCCTCGGGATTTGGGGAACTATTCACTAATTTATGTATAACTTAAGTAACTAAGTAACTTTCCTTCAACGTTTAGATTCAGCATAGCAAATTTTCCACTTGGACCAGCAATTTGAGCTTGCCGCCACTCCTCTTCAGCTTTGCGGTCCAATTCTTCCATAATTTTCCTGCTTCTTTTCGAGAGAGTGCCATCTCGACGCATTTTTTCGAGGCCATATCTGGATCCTATAACAATGTACGGTTTATAAACTGAAAAAGAAAAAATCACCAGCAAAGCACTTTACACAACTTACCTGCTAGTTTAAACCAATTTAACGCCTTTACGCTTGCGCACACACTGACACTATAAGTCTTAATAAGCCCTTTTAAGGTTAACTGCACTTATATACGCGGTAAGCACAAGCAAATGAAACTATTCTTTACTGAAATAATATTAGTTTAACAGCATAAATCACTCCAGAATTTCACCAAACCAAACCAAGCTAATTTTTGTCAACACTGATATTTGTCAAACGAGGGAGGCGAACCGCAGATGAAGAAAACAACTTTTATCACTATGGGACAGCTTCAATACTTGTCCAAATGTTTAGAATAGTTTTGTGTACAACTTTAAATTGCCTGGAAAAAAAAATAAAACACAACACACATTTATTGAATCATTATTACTCTTAAACTAATTGTAAATTATTGTGTGTTGTATTAAATATCATTAAATTATGCTTATCTGTTTTATTTCTGTTTTGCCAAACAGAACTATGATTTGCCCATAGTTTCTTTCGCTCTCTCATCAGATTGAAAATTTTACCAACACCGCAAATGTGGAAGCATTGCGGCACGAAGTAGGTTGGCATGGCGGAGTGACCCTACTAGCAATGAGAATGAAAAAGTGTGCGACTTTCAGGCGAGGGGCATGTAGAAGCATGGGGAGACGGTTAGAAATACGCGGAATTACGCGGAGGCGCGAGCGTGTTTTGGTTTCTACACAGTTTTTGCACTCACACAACTACACATGTGTGAATGGGTGCGTTCACTTTCAGCCTGCGCGCTCAGTTTGGTTTTCTCGCAGCGGCATGCGGGTATCGGTGTCTCGCTCGCACTAGTGCAGCGAGTGTTCCTCTGTTCGCTCCCTTTCTTGCCACCACACGAAATCGTCAGTTCAGCTCAAGCGTTCGTCGAGAAAGGCCGCGCGCGTTTTAGCCTAAGTCCCAGGCGATCGAAGTTTCGCTAAGTGTTGAAGTGTTGTGCACATTGAAATGAAGCTGCGCTTATTTTTTATCATTTATCCTAAATGTGTGATTTGCGTTGCTTCATTTTAATATTTGTTTGCTGTATTGAACATCAACAACGGTATCCATGCAGTTAGACCACCGACAAACCGACGTGACACTTCGAACAAAATGAGCTTCAAAAGTTGTCTCCTTATTTCAAATGAAAATACGTTAAAAACTAGCGCTATCTCTATAATGATTCGCTTAATACACTGACACAGAAAAGAAACTGCTAAATCCCCTTTTTGGTTTTCTTCGCAAATTCCAATGCGTATTGTTTTATGTACTTCTCACATCGTTTGCATTGATTTGGAAACTTATAAAATGATTTTCCTGGGTGTTTTGTCTAATAATTCTCACAAAATCGTGCCTCACACTTCCTTCGCAATTTGTATTTAGAAAAGTTGTTTACATCGAAGCAGCAGTGAACAGAGCTTACTTTGACAAAAGTGATCGCCTCACTAGTAAATGACAGTACTTTCGTATGGGACACTTTTGTAACGCCAGTGTCACGTCGGTTTGTCGGTGGTTAGACGGCTATTTGAAAAACGATTATTTTTTTATCTAATGAATGTGTGTGGTTTGCAGCAAGATTGTGTGAAGCTATGTGTTAAAATGCCTGCAAATTTGCAATAAAAGTGATAAAATATAAACCAAGTTTGATGTGTTCAAGTTTTTGTTTTGATTCGGGTGCACCAAGTCCGAATGAAGGGAAGCGCACAGCGCGCTACGAAAGAAACGAGCGGGAGGGGGTGTCAGTCCAGCGTAGCGCAATTCGCTGGAATCAAGTGGGAGGGGGTACCAGTTCAGCGCAGCGCAAGCCGAAAGAAACGGGAAGGAAGGGGTATGAGGAAAATACGATGAAACCCCGACAGACAAAGAGAACGAAATTTTCAGGCGAGGGGTAGGTAGAAACACGCGGTGGGGGCCCGGCCCAAGATCGGATCCAAAGTCCGTTGTTTTGGGCTCGAAATTAAAAATGGCGGATGGAGCGCTCCCTGGGAGAGGAGCGCGCTCTCTCGTTTGCATTCAAAATAACCGGTACGCTCTCTCGAATTCGCGAGGTTGTTTTCTTTCATTGTGTGAGTGAAACATCGCGGATCTTGCAATGGTGTGCGTGTCGTAGCTTGCTACGTTTATTCAACCCGACAGACAAAGAGAACGAAATTTTCAGGCGAGGGGTAGGTAGAAACATGCGGTGGGGGCCCGGCCCAAGATCGGATCCAAAGTCCGTTGTTTTGGGCTCGAAATTAAAAATGGCGGATGGAGCGCTCCCTGGGAGAGGAGTGCGCTCTCTCGTTTGCATTCAAAATACACGGTACGCTCTCTCGAATTCGCGAGGTTGTTTTCTTTCAATGTGTGAGTGAAACATCGCGGATCTTGCAATGGTGTGCGTGTCGTAGCTTGCTGCGTTTATTCAAAGCTGTCAAATCAAACTTTGTTTACATTTCATATCGGCCAAATAGTTGAACGCGTCGGAGTTATTTGAATAGTGGAACTGGAAAAGGAAACAAAAGTTAGTGAAAAACATTACAAATTATTTTTAGTTTAATGGTTTACATGGAAGAATGTTGACTAACCTCTAATATAGTATTTTACAGCCGTGCATCGTTTGTGTGTTTGCCAAACAGTGATATTGTCCTGGAAAGTAAGAAGAAGTAAAAGTGAGTAATTTTATTTGTTACTATTAGAAGGAAGGAAATGAGTTAAATATGTTAATTAAACATTCATTTACTACAGATGTCGACACCCGCAAAGCATTTGTTTTGTGACCAAAATATGGTGGAATCGCAAAATGAACCGCTGGAACCTGCTGTGCCAGTTATAGTGCATGGACCAACTGTTATGCCCTTATCGAGCGTACCAACTGGCCGACCAAGATGCAAAGTGAATCGAGCTAATCGAGAATCATCCGTAACAAGTGTTGCTGAAGTTGTGTCTCCTGTTACTACGCATTCTATCGGTAACATATACGGAATGCAGCCATCGACGTCGGCAATCAATGTGAATTCTGCTGCCTCATCCGTTGTTCCTTCGATTAATTTGAATACGGCAGCTTTGCTTCCTTCTGGGACCGTGATCCGGACCATTGCACCATCCACGGCAGGTGCTGTAACATCCGTAGTAGCATCGACGGGAAAAACACCAACGTCAGCCACGTATAGCGGAGGAAATTATGGCTTGCAGCCTTCGTCGTATGCTGCTGTACCTTCAAGTATCTCGTCGGTTAGAATGCCTATGGCATTTATGTTTCCATCAGGAAACATGATCCGTTTCCCTGCACCAACGCACAGTGGGCAACGGCCATACAAACGCCGGGATGAAAATCAATTCCTCGTGCTATTGCAGTTTTTCTTCATTTAATACAATTGTTCTTACTATACAGGGTAGTCCTACACTAAAATCGTCAAGACAGCGAATAAAACTTAATAATTATCGCTCACAACATTGCATTCTTGCGTATGAGTTAACAGCATCAACAGTAAGTATTAGGAATTAAAACGAAGGTGCAATAAGTTTCTGACTGAACATGAATTTTTAAAGTATTACGCACTAAAAAAGTTGTATTTTTTATGGTTTGTTTGGAAAAGAGCTGATTCCTATCTTACGACCTTTTTTAAACGGTTTTTCCTTTCTTCAGTTTTGTTTTTGCCTGTTTGTTTCAAATGCCCGTTTATGACAGGTAGTTGGATACTGGTGGTTAATGGCTCATACAACAACACGTCAAAATCGCTCGCGCTATTTTCAAGAAAAAGTTTAATAATTTTCGGGGTCGCAGATGGTCGCAGCTAATTTCAACGTCAAAACGTAGGAAAAATGTTGATCTTTCCTATGATATACGACACACGAGTGAAATCGAGTCGAATCATAAAAAAATTCACTCTCCAAAATGAAAATATCCAAAAATTCGGAAGTGATGTTTGGTTTTCAATCATTAATGAACTTTAACAACAAGTGTTTGCAAAATATTTAGACATCACATCAAAGTATGACAAAAAACCTTTCCAATGACACATTAATTATCAAAATCTAACCCTCATATACTAAAATATGATGGTTTATGTTCGGTCGAAAAATAGCTCAAATTTGGGACAAAAAACACAAAGTTTACACTTTGATGGCCTATATCTCAGTAAGTTTAAGATAAAAACGTGAAATATTTTGGTTTCAACTAAGTTTAAGTATCTTTTTTAAGAAAATGATTATGGTGTGAACCTGCGATGAAGTTGGTTTTTCGATTTTTATACAGGCGTTTGCCCAATGTGCAACGGTATCTGTGCACGGTTCAGCAGTAGTGCCTACGTCGGGAACAAGTACGGCATGGCATATGCAGCCATCGACGACTACTACAACAGTAACATCATACTCTGAGCCTACGGTAGGAATGCCGACCTTAGCTAGGCTTCCTTCTGGAACCATGGTTCGGATCGTGACACCGTCGATGTCTGCGCATAGTGCATCCACTGTGGCTAAATCGGGAACGACAACGGCTTGGCGTATGCAGCCATCGACAACTGCTGCTACAGTATATGTCCCATCATACGCTGGGGGTCAAGTGAAAGTGGCTACAACGGATGCATTCCATACTGGAACCGAGGTTAAGCCCTTTTTAAAATCGGTGTCTTCGCATGGTGCGTCGGTAACGCCTGCGCCTGAAACACGATCCACGTCCAGTTATGTGGGGTCTGAGCCTTCAGTGTGTATAAAAACACCATGTGTGCTTCCTTCAGGAACCATCATAAGGCAAATTGGACCATCGGTATCAGCGCAAAGTGTGTCTATTGGGCTATTGCCTCGATCAACTTCAACAACGCCAGCCACTTTTCACTACAACGCTGCAGTTTCTAACAATCAAATGTCGCCCGCTGCAGAAGTTTCATTTCTTTCTTCCGCCATGCCTTCCATACAAATTATCTCTTCGGAAACCGAGATTCGGACCATACCACCAGCAGCGCCTACACAAGAAACACCGGTATTGGCTTCGAAGGGTGCGGCACCAGAAACCATTGCAGATTTAAATTATCCCGATTATTTAATGCCGCCATTGGCGACGTCTAGCAGAGCTGCATCCGATGAGTCTACGGTGAAAAAAATTTCATTCACAGAAACAGTAAACTTACCTCGTGTTACTGGGTCGCCATCGGACTTGAAAACTGCGTTTCCTTCGTCGAAAACGGCCACGGTAAAAACAAGCACATTGCCCATTGTTTCGCCGACCCAGCATGATTCCGTTGATATAGTTGATCGAACAAATTCTAATGATGAGCCGATAGAATATGATGATACAGTGGAGCACAGCAACATAACAGAACCCGTTCGTGAAAATCAGAAGCAGTGCGAACGAGTACACACATGCTGTTCCTTGTGTCGTGCGAATCGTAAAAAAACAGAAACAAGAATTTCACAAATGTTTGTAATGATTAGTGATATGTTCAATATCTTAAAACCTATGGCAAATGCACGGCTTAACGCGCTTTCGCTTGACATCGAAAAAATCAAAAGTATTGATGAATTAGCTGAGTTGGATAGCAAATTAAATGACAAGCATTTTTTCTATGCAACAACTCAGCGCATAGATGCTGATATAAATGCTGAAGATGCAAATAGTAGGTTACATCAAGCTCTTGATAGACTTTTCGATAGAAATTTTTTTGCTACATGCAGTTGATCGGGAAGAGGTAACCCAGAACCGAAACACAAATTTAGTGAATTTCAAAATGTGTTACGGCTTTTTCAATCAATAGCAACAAATCACTTTGGCATAGAGGTCGATTATTCTTATGTTGAGACTTACATTCAAGGTAAATTGAAACATGCACCGGCAAGAACGAACTTAAATGAATTTAAAACAACTGCAACGAAACGCAAGCGAAATTAACCATTAACCGAAATTAACATTAAGGTGAAGTCAACTGAACGGACTGTGATGTACATACAAATATTATCTTCCAAGTCATTAAAGCTAAATTTTAGACAATAGAGAATTAGTACAATAAGCTGAAGTCATCTGAACGAACTGTGATGTATATACAAATATTATCATTTAAGCTATTTAAGCTAAATATTAGACAATAGAGAATTAGTACAACAAGATGAAGTTATCTGAACGAACTGTGATGAACTGTGATGTATATACAAATATTATCATTTAAGCTATTTAAGCTAAATATTAGACAATAGAGAATTAGTACAATAAGATAAAGTAAACTGAACGAACGTGATGTATATACAAATATTAACCTTTGAACTATGTTAGCGAAATCTTAAAAAAGGCTGTATGTTTAACATTTCTCTTGTTGAACAACAAAAATGATTTATTTTCCAATAGGCTAAGAAAAGTTACCCGGCGCTCTAGCACCAATCGAACACGACATCGAACATGAAAAATGTATGGGATTTGACATGTTTGTCTAGTTTGTTTGTTTGTGTCTGACAGTGCACCTCCATATGATTATATGGGTTTGTTCGTGTCGGATGTCGTGTTCGATTGCTGCTAGAGCGCCGCCTTAAATAGCCGTACAAAGACCGATTATTAATGATAGAAACTGCGATATTTGTTAAAGCTATGAGCTATGATTAAATGAATTACTAATTTATTATATAAGTGAATTCAACGGATACGGGTAACATATAGAAATAAAATTATCAAACAAACCAAAATCTGTTTAATTTTTTCATATCATAATGCGTGTAAGCTTTTGGGTTCGAGCTTAACTTTATTACATTATTATTGCTTTATGCTTTATTAATCCGAACTGGCCAATTGTTGCGAGAGAAGTGGCCGAGCGATCGGCGCATCCGATCGCTGCTTCCTCATTCGTCCTGCACTAAACTAATCTAATTCTAATTTTATATACATACAAATACGCTCTGTCTATTTACTCTACGCTCTGTCTATTTACGCTCTGTCTATTTATTTACCACAAGGTGATATCCACTTTAGGTGGTGTATATGAGAGTGGCATTGAGATTGCGGCATCTGATCAGAAAAAATCACCCTTCAAGTTAAATATCAAAACAAAGGTTAGCTGAACAATAAATAGTTGTAAATAGTTATTTATTTATGTTTTTACAATAAAGTATGGAGCATAGGTACAAACATTAATCTATTATCACTTATATTAATTGCTACTAGTGTTGGGAAAAAGAGCACAATTAGGTGTGCTGTGCGCACACGCACGCACATCTCAGTGTGCGGTGCACATTTCGCACTGTGCGCGCACTCCTAATTCAATTGCATCCATTTCAATCAAAATATTATCGCAACACTCCTTAAATAAATTTGCATTTGAAAATCCCTTTTGCTTAAATCTCGGATCAAGGACCGTAGCTCTGGACATTATATTAGTATTGTCATAATCAAATCGAAGTTTCAATCCTGCTATCAGCTCTTTTAAAAAATTTTGAATTTGTGGCAAAAAAGTGTTGTTAAGCATCATGTGATCTAGTCTATTAAATAATAATGTATCTAAAACACGTACTTTTGAGAGTGTCACATTTTTTTCAGCAGATATTTCCTTGGTTAAAACATCGAAGACTTTTAAAATAATGCAAGATTGCTCCATAATGGTCCAATCGTTTTCAATGAGCTTTGATTCTGCTCCTAGAAGAGCGAGAGCAGAAACGATTGGCTCTTTGTTGGCTCTGAACCGGTCCAACATGAAGTAAATGGAGTTCCAGCGTGTGGATACATCTTGTATGAGCTTCAGTTCTTTATAGTTTAGATTTTTCTGCATTTCATTTAGCTTGTACAACGCAGTCGAACTCTTTTTGACATATTTCACTATTTTTCTCACTTTAGTAACGGTCGTTTCGATGGTGTCGTTAATCGCATCTTTAACTACGAGATTAAGAGTATGTGCGTAGCACGGAACGTGCTGGATTTCCAATAGGTTTATGGCTTTTATCATGTTTGGCGCATTGTCGGTTACAACACAGCACACTTTATCTAAAATCGCGAACCTATCCATCACACTTTTCAACCATAGTGCAATGTTTTCTGATGTATGCCGTTCCGTAAATTCTTCACACTCTAATAGATAAGATTTTAAATTAGTACTGTCGTTGACGAAATGTACCGTTGCAGCTAGAAAATTTGTGCCATTTAAACCCGTCCAGCCATCCGATGTTAAACAGACTGCTTTGGAATTCTTAAGATCCGTTTTAACCTTGTCCAATACATTATCGTACTGCTTATTAAGCATTGCATTGCTGAACGTTTTTCTGTTAGGCAGAACGTAACTGGGACAAATGGTACGGAAAAGTTCCTTAAAATCTTCTGCTTCTAGTAAGTAGAATGGTAGAGCATGGTTGCAAAAAATCTTCAGCAATTGTTCATCAATGTTTGTTTTTGAGGCAGCACTTAGGGGTTTAAAAACATCTACGTAGTCGCTTACTGACTTTTGTATCTGTTTTTCTCCACCTGTATTTTGATTTGGTTGTATTGATTTTGAACTATGTTAGCGAAATCTTAAAAAAGGCTGTATGTTTAACATTTCTCTTGTTGAACAACAAAAATGATTTATTTTCCAATAGGCTAAGAAAAGTTACCCGGCGCTCTAGCACCAATCGAACACGACATCGAACATGAAAAATGTATGGGATTTGACATGTTTGTCTAGTTTGTTTGTTTGTGTCTGACAGTGCACCTCCATATGATTATATGGGTTTGTTCGTGTCGGATGTCGTGTTCGATTGCTGCTAGAGCGCCGCCTTAAATAGCCGTACAAAGACCGATTATTAATGATAGAAACTGCGATATTTGTTAAAGCTATGAGCTATGATTAAATGAATTACTAATTTATTATATAAGTGAATTCAACGGATACGGGTAACATATAGAAATAAAATTATCAAACAAACCAAAATCTGTTTAATTTTTTCATATCATAATGCGTGTAAGCTTTTGGGTTCGAGCTTAACTTTATTACATTATTATTGCTTTATGCTTTATTAATCCGAACTGGCCAATTGTTGCGAGAGAAGTGGCCGAGCGATCGGCGCATCCGATCGCTGCTTCCTCATTCGTCCTGCACTAAACTAATCTAATTCTAATTTTATATACATACAAATACGCTCTGTCTATTTACTCTACGCTCTGTCTATTTACGCTCTGTCTATTTATTTACCACAAGGTGATATCCACTTTAGGTGGTGTATATGAGAGTGGCATTGAGATTGCGGCATCTGATCAGAAAAAATCACCCTTCAAGTTAAATATCAAA
Organism: Anopheles coluzzii; assembly: GCF_943734685.1. Classification (NCBI taxonomy): domain Eukaryota; kingdom Metazoa; phylum Arthropoda; class Insecta; order Diptera; family Culicidae; genus Anopheles; species Anopheles coluzzii. Next base: position 80,704,223 of record NC_064670.1, on the reverse strand, counting down.
ACAAAGGTTAGCTGAACAATAAATAGTTGTAAATAGTTATTTATTTATGTTTTTACAATAAAGTATGGAGCATAGGTACAAACATTAATCTATTATCACTTATATTAATTGCTACTAGTGTTGGGAAAAAGAGCACAATTAGGTGTGCTGTGCGCACACGCACGCACATCTCAGTGTGCGGTGCACATTTCGCACTGTGCGCGCACTCCTAATTCAATTGCATCCATTTCAATCAAAATATTATCGCAACACTCCTTAAATAAATTTGCATTTGAAAATCCCTTTTGCTTAAATCTCGGATCAAGGACCGTAGCTCTGGACATTATATTAGTATTGTCATAATCAAATCGAAGTTTCAATCCTGCTATCAGCTCTTTTAAAAAATTTTGAATTTGTGGCAAAAAAGTGTTGTTAAGCATCATGTGATCTAGTCTATTAAATAATAATGTATCTAAAACACGTACTTTTGAGAGTGTCACATTTTTTTCAGCAGATATTTCCTTGGTTAAAACATCGAAGACTTTTAAAATAATGCAAGATTGCTCCATAATGGTCCAATCGTTTTCAATGAGCTTTGATTCTGCTCCTAGAAGAGCGAGAGCAGAAACGATTGGCTCTTTGTTGGCTCTGAACCGGTCCAACATGAAGTAAATGGAGTTCCAGCGTGTGGATACATCTTGTATGAGCTTCAGTTCTTTATAGTTTAGATTTTTCTGCATTTCATTTAGCTTGTACAACGCAGTCGAACTCTTTTTGACATATTTCACTATTTTTCTCACTTTAGTAACGGTCGTTTCGATGGTGTCGTTAATCGCATCTTTAACTACGAGATTAAGAGTATGTGCGTAGCACGGAACGTGCTGGATTTCCAATAGGTTTATGGCTTTTATCATGTTTGGCGCATTGTCGGTTACAACACAGCACACTTTATCTAAAATCGCGAACCTATCCATCACACTTTTCAACCATAGTGCAATGTTTTCTGATGTATGCCGTTCCGTAAATTCTTCACACTCTAATAGATAAGATTTTAAATTAGTACTGTCGTTGACGAAATGTACCGTTGCAGCTAGAAAATTTGTGCCATTTAAACCCGTCCAGCCATCCGATGTTAAACAGACTGCTTTGGAATTCTTAAGATCCGTTTTAACCTTGTCCAATACATTATCGTACTGCTTATTAAGCATTGCATTGCTGAACGTTTTTCTGTTAGGCAGAACGTAACTGGGACAAATGGTACGGAAAAGTTCCTTAAAATCTTCTGCTTCTAGTAAGTAGAATGGTAGAGCATGGTTGCAAAAAATCTTCAGCAATTGTTCATCAATGTTTGTTTTTGAGGCAGCACTTAGGGGTTTAAAAACATCTACGTAGTCGCTTACTGACTTTTGTATCTGTTTTTCTCCACCTGTATTTTGATTTGGTTGTATTGATTTGCTGGAAGAAGCAGAGTTTGCTGGTTGGCTAACAAATGTTTAATTTGTTTAATTTGTTTATTACTCGTTCAATGGATAACAATGGATCCGTGTGAATGTTCTTAAGTCTAATATTAGATTAAAATAAGTAGTAAGATCATCTTAATAATTCGCTTCTAAGGCAGTTTTTACAGGATTGCACTGAGGTTCCAAAATCAAACAAATGACGAACTTCGTTAAACATCCTAATCATGGAGTTGAGGGGGTCTCTAGATCCATATCCAGTTCGACTACGGTTCAGGGCAAGTAACGGACGAGAGCGAAGCTGAACAGCAGGCGCGTAAAAGTTTAACTGCTGGAGTAGGGAAGGACAGTCGATGTTATTTTGCAGTAAACCAGCCACAAATAGTTGTTGTGCGGTACGGCGTCGGATGTGGAGCGGTTGCAGTCCGAGGAGCAGAAGTCGCGATTCATAAGGTGGTAACTGACTGCCAGGTGGCCAAGGTAACAAGCGTGTTGCGTATCGGGATAAGCGACGCTGTATCGATTCCATTCTCTCAGAAAGTCTTTGGGTTGAGGGCTTCCAGACGACACAGGCGTATTCGAGTACCGGGCGGATAATACCACAGTATAACGCTTTGATGCAGACTGGGTCTTTAAAATCTCTTGTTATCCGAAACAACATGCCAAGCAATTGATTACCTCGGGTAATCACCTCCTCTGTTTGCTGGTCAAATGACAGCTTTGAATCAAGTATGACTCCGAGATCCTTCATAGTATTAGTGCGTTCTATTGGTAAACCGTTAACTGTGTAGCTGGTATTCTTAATTTCTCGTGCGCGTGTGAGTGAAATGACTCGGCATTTTTCAATGCAGAGGCTCAGGCGGTTTCGATTGCACCATTGGTGAAAATCGAGAAGGTATTGTTGTAGCTCGGAGTGGTCTGTGTCATTTTTTATCGTCATGTAGATTTTAATGTCATCTGCATACATTAAATGATTCGCTGCTGGTACTACATACGATAGGTCGTTGATGAACAGTACAAACAGTAGTGGACCCAGGTTGCTACCTTGTGGCACACCAGATGATGCAATGAAAGACCTTGAATGGCACCGTGAGAAAGATACAGCATACGATCGATTGACAAGGTACGATTCTAACCAGCATATTAAATTTCGCCCAAGTCCCAACTTGTTCATCTTGGCTAAAAGGATGTTGTGATCGATGCTATCAAAAGCAGCCTTTAAATCCATATAAACTGCATCTGTTTGAATCCTGCTATCCATGTTACGGAGACATTGTGATGTAAAGTCAACAAGGTTAGTAATCGTCGACCGCTTTGGAACGAAACCGTGTTGTTGAGGGCTAATATAGTGATATGAAGCCGTGAGTAAACTTGTTTGGATCACTTTCTCAAAAACTTGGGCTCCAGCACTGAGTGATGTTATGCCTCTATAGTTGGCTGCATCTTCCTTGTCACCTTTTTTAAATATGGGGACTATCCATGAACTCTTCCAAATAGAGGGGAATTCTCCTTGTTGCAGCGAAAAATTAAAAATTTTGGTGAAGATCGGCGCAATGGACTCACAGCATCGGCTGAGAATGATGGCAGGAATACCATCTGGGCCGGGACTAGCTTTGGGCTTGACTGCTTTGAGCACATTTAGAACAGATTCTTGCGATATATTAGTTAAATTAAGGTCGATGACATCATTAGGAGTATTAATTAAAGCGTTGTCGGGTGTTTCTTTGAAAAATGTCGCTTTAAAGTAAACGGTGAACTGCCACTAATTGTTAACAAATCTTTGCAAATTTTACATCTGTGTTTGTTTGCAGCAGCAGTGTGACGTTCAAAATGACTCCAAATATCACATCGCGTTGTCTTCGAATCCATTGTTTGTCAGCTGCAAATCAAGAGAAATAAACTTAGTCAATCACTAGTTAATGCTAATTATTTGGTCTGGCAACCAAAGTCACGCACAACACTCTACACAACGCGTGCAATTTCCATTTAGGCTAATACGTTTGATATCGCTTTATACACCGTAACTAATACGCACCTTGTTTAATGGACTAAATATCACTACACTCCAACTAATAGTACTTTTGATAATTTTACTTTGATGTTCAATGATTAAACGTATTTCACACTTTCACCGCGGTAGGCTTCCGTTTGATTCGAAGATCACATCTGATATGAGAATTTATAGTTCGATGTCTGGTTATTTATACTCTGGGAAAAAACTCACACAAAATTCCTCGGACTTATTTTCCTAAAACTTCGACTGTGTCGGAAATCATATGCTATGTACCAGAACGAGAAAGCATGCCTGTTTTGTTTTCTGGATTGTGCAAGCGTAATCTTTCTGGACCTGTTAGTGTAGCGTAGTGTACGTGTACGTAGTGTGTGAATGTGTACGCGATAGTCTTAGGTCATTTGCACAGCTGCTGGTAAACAAAAGAATCAGACTAGGCAAAATTATCACATTGATTCCGGAGTATAACGACCAATGTTCAAAATTTTCTACAAATATTGGACAAACGGCTCCAAAGGCGTAGCTGACCCCGACCAGTGTCAGCTTTTTCTCTTAGAGTTCATTTACTCAGCCATCGGGTTCGTCTAACAGTGGATGAACTTGGCGGTCACCAGACCTCTTCAAACCCCCCCCCCCCCCTTTCGCCCGCCCATCTACGATGGCTATTATTGGTCCCAACAGAAAGCATGTGTAGATACCTGCAAATATTGGAAACTCCATCGATTTGACATACACCTGTTTCGAATCTTTTAAAGGGTATAGAAAATATTTTTTAAATCTAAGAGCCCCCTTCTACGCTGCACTTCATTCCTCGCTCTTCTTTTCCACCCTTTTACGCATGGCAAAAGCGCAGAACGCTGAAACACGCGCGCACTGCTGAAATCAATACAATTTAATCATCGTTGGCCCAAGGCATTGGGTAGAGCGAGAAACAACATAATTCTTTGCAAGTGTGGATGGCCGGTGCACGAGCACACCGAAACCGCGCGGAGACATTTGCTGCGAGAATCGAATGCACAGAACGCTGCGCTTGACCACCATCGAAAACCCGTTACACAAACACAAGGATACAACACACCCAGACAAAAATTTAAAGGCCCCGAAACACAATATCAACACAGCGGTCCGTAGCCAGAGAAATTATCAGGAAAAATCGGCTGACACCAAGCACGCGTCTCTTTAAAACAACTATGAACTGTGAAGGTCGTAGGTAAACGGCGCTCCAGTGGGGTGAGGTTTCTTGCAAGAATCGATCTCATCGATGTGGATGTGTGCGCTCCTGAATTTGGCTGAGATGAAACGTGTCTGTGCTTGTACTCGGGGCCACCGCTTTGCGATTGTGCAATAAAACAGACAGCTGGATTCACGCGAAAAATGCTATTCGCGTCGCAGGCTTGCGATAGCAGGGCATGGTTTAATGCAAAAACTACAATTTTCACTCGGAGCCCTAGTCAAATTTTGTAGTTAACTGAAGAGAAGGGAACATGGGACAGGGCGGGGGGGGGGGGGAGGGCGATGGGCATGTGTGGTATGAATGTGTGCAAGCGATTTATGGACCTTTGATTCGCCCCGACTTGAACTCGCTGTACCAACGGATCGGTGTTGCTAAAGCTAACTGAACCTACTTGTTGCTTACGGATGGCTCCGGCCCAATAGGTTCGGGTCGACCCACCGATCACTAGTATGCGCAGCGGCGCTAATGGTTTAAATTGTTACAAAAATCATATTAAAATTACAATGTTCCTGTAAGGAACAATGTGTTATGAATAATCCGTAAGGAACAAGTAGGTTCAGTTAGCTTTAGCAACACCGATCCGTTGGTACAGCGAGTTCAAGTCGGGGCGAATCAAAGGTCCATAAATCGCTTGCACACATTCATACCACACATGCCCATCGCCCTCCCCCCCCCGCCCTGTCCCATGTTCCCTTCTCTTCAGTTAACTACAAAATTTGACTAGGGCTCCGAGTGAAAATTGTAGTTTTTGCATTAAACCATGCCCTGCTATCGCAAGCCTGCGACGCGAATAGCATTTTTCGCGTGAATCCAGCTGTCTGTTTTATTGCACAATCGCAAAGCGGTGGCCCCGAGTACAAGCACAGACACGTTTCATCTCAGCCAAATTCAGGAGCGCACACATCCACATCGATGAGATCGATTCTTGCAAGAAACCTCACCCCACTGGAGCGCCGTTTACCTACGACCTTCACAGTTCATAGTTGTTTTAAAGAGACGCGTGCTTGGTGTCAGCCGATTTTTCCTGATAATTTCTCTGGCTACGGACCGCTGTGTTGATATTGTGTTTCGGGGCCTTTAAATTTTTGTCTGGGTGTGTTGTATCCTTGTGTTTGTGTAACGGGTTTTCGATGGTGGTCAAGCGCAGCGTTCTGTGCATTCGATTCTCGCAGCAAATGTCTCCGCGCGGTTTCGGTGTGCTCGTGCACCGGCCATCCACACTTGCAAAGAATTATGTTGTTTCTCGCTCTACCCAATGCCTTGGGCCAACGATGATTAAATTGTATTGATTTCAGCAGTGCGCGCGTGTTTCAGCGTTCTGCGCTTTTGCCATGCGTAAAAGGGTGGAAAAGAAGAGCGAGGAATGAAGTGCAGCGTAGAAGGGGGCTCTTAGATTTAAAAAATATTTTCTATACCCTTTAAAAGATTCGAAACAGGTGTATGTCAAATCGATGGAGTTTCCAATATTTGCAGGTATCTACACATGCTTTCTGTTGGGACCAATAATAGCCATCGTAGATGGGCGGGCGAAAGGGGGGGGGGGGGTTTGAAGAGGTCTGGTGACCGCCAAGTTCATCCACTGTTAGACGAACCCGATGGCTGAGTAAATGAACTCTAAGAGAAAAAGCTGACACTGGTCGGGGTCAGCTACGCCTTTGGAGCCGTTTGTCCAATATTTGTAGAAAATTTTGAACATTGGTCGTTATACTCCGGAATCAATGTGATAATTTTGCCTAGTCTGATTCTTTTGTTTACCAGCAGCTGTGCAAATGACCTAAGACTATCGCGTACACATTCACACACTACGTACACGTACACTACGCTACACTAACAGGTCCAGAAAGATTACGCTTGCACAATCCAGAAAACAAAACAGGCATGCTTTCTCGTTCTGGTACATAGCATATGATTTCCGACACAGTCGAAGTTTTAGGAAAATAAGTCCGAGGAATTTTGTGTGAGTTTTTTCCCAGAGTATAAATAACCAGACATCGAACTATAAATTCTCATATCAGATGTGATCTTCGAATCAAACGGAAGCCTACCGCGGTGAAAGTGTGAAATACGTTTAATCATTGAACATCAAAGTAAAATTATCAAAAGTACTATTAGTTGGAGTGTAGTGATATTTAGTCCATTAAACAAGGTGCGTATTAGTTACGGTGTATAAAGCGATATCAAACGTATTAGCCTAAATGGAAATTGCACGCGTTGTGTAGAGTGTTGTGCGTGACTTTGGTTGCCAGACCAAATAATTAGCATTAACTAGTGATTGACTAAGTTTATTTCTCTTGATTTGCAGCTGACAAACAATGGATTCGAAGACAACGCGATGTGTTCAGGCACAGCCCTGTCACTTCATATCGCGCTTAACGAAACACGAACATTCTTCGTTCAATATCGAGTGTTCGGCTCGATCGAGTAGTTTATAAATAACAGTGTATGTCGCGAATAAACTCTCTCTTCCAATTTTGCTGCACAACGAATAACTGCTGGTAAATATTAAAGGTTTGAAGGTTACACCGAAACGCGGAAAATAAATTATCCGAAATAGTGAGATTAAACACGATGTGATATTTGGAGTCATTTTGAACGTCACACTGCTGCTGCAAACAAATACAGGTGTAAAATTTGCAAAGATTTGTTAACAATTAGTGGCAGTTCACCGTTTACTTTAAAGCGACATTTTTCAAAGAAACACCCGACAACATTTGTTAGCCAACCAGTAAACTCTGCTTCTTCCAGCAAATCAATACAACCAAATCAAAATACAGGTGGAGAAAAACAGATACAAAAGTCAGTAAGCGACTACGTAGATGTTTTTAAACCCCTAAGTGCTGCCTCAAAAACAAACATTGATGAACAATTGCTGAAGATTTTTTGCAACCATGCTCTACCATTCTACTTACTAGAAGCAGAAGATTTTAAGGAACTTTTCCGTACCATTTGTCCCAGTTACGTTCTGCCTAACAGAAAAACGTTCAGCAATGCAATGCTTAATAAGCAGTACGATAATGTATTGGACAAGGTTAAAACGGATCTTAAGAATTCCAAAGCAGTCTGTTTAACATCGGATGGCTGGACGGGTTTAAATGGCACAAATTTTCTAGCTGCAACGGTACATTTCGTCAACGACAGTACTAATTTAAAATCTTATCTATTAGAGTGTGAAGAATTTACGGAACGGCATACATCAGAAAACATTGCACTATGGTTGAAAAGTGTGATGGATAGGTTCGCGATTTTAGATAAAGTGTGCTGTGTTGTAACCGACAATGCGCCAAACATGATAAAAGCCATAAACCTATTGGAAATCCAGCACGTTCCGTGCTACGCACATACTCTTAATCTCGTAGTTAAAGATGCGATTAACGACACCATCGAAACGACCGTTACTAAAGTGAGAAAAATAGTGAAATATGTCAAAAAGAGTTCGACTGCGTTGTACAAGCTAAATGAAATGCAGAAAAATCTAAACTATAAAGAACTGAAGCTCATACAAGATGTATCCACACGCTGGAACTCCATTTACTTCATGTTGGACCGGTTCAGAGCCAACAAAGAGCCAATCGTTTCTGCTCTCGCTCTTCTAGGAGCAGAATCAAAGCTCATTGAAAACGATTGGACCATTATGGAGCAATCTTGCATTATTTTAAAAGTCTTCGATGTTTTAACCAAGGAAATATCTGCTGAAAAAAATGTGACACTCTCAAAAGTACGTGTTTTAGATACATTATTATTTAATAGACTAGATCACATGATGCTTAACAACACTTTTTTGCCACAAATTCAAAAATTTTTAAAAGAGCTGATAGCAGGATTGAAACTTCGATTTGATTATGACAAAACTAATATAATGTCCAGAGCTACGGTCCTTGATCCGAGATTTAAGCAAAAGGGATTTTCAAATGCAAATTTATTTAAGGAGTGTTGCGATAATATTTTGATTGAAATGGATGCAATTGAATTAGATAGCAATAATAACGAAGAAAATATTTCCGAGCCGGTAGTGATAGCGTCAGAAAGTTCAAAAGATAATATCTGGGAAGAATTTGATTTGAACGTAGTTCACCCACAAACCATACTTCATGCACGTACGTCAAACCAAAAAGAAATGGATAATTACGTAGCAGAACCTTTGGCACATAGAAACGACGATCCTTTGGAATGGTGGAAGCTACACAAATTAGAATACCCAAAAATATACCAAATCATGCTTCGGGTGTTATGTATCCCAGCTACCTCAGTTCCTTGCGAGCGTATATTTTCCAAAGCAGGAGACATAGAGACTAGTAGAAGAAATCGCTTGAAACCCAGCAAGCTAGGCAAAATGTTGTTTGTAAAACAAAATAAAACAAACTAAAGTGGATAAAAAACTGTATATAAATGATTTCAACAAAACAATGAATACACAAACATGAATAAAACTACAAACATGACTACAAGGAATGAATAAAAAAAAGCCTGCTTATAAAGCGGTCTTCTGGAGAATGATGACGGGATTTTTCTATTATTGTTTCTTGCTGACAACCTAAATAATACTGCCCTATGCATTGCTTTAAAGTAACATATAAATGTATGTTGAAATGCTTACAGATATTGAAAACTAGGTCTCTCTCTCTCTCACTCTCTTTCTCTCTCTCTCTCTCTCTCTCTCCCTTTCTTTATCTCTCTCTCTATCTCTCACTCTCTCTACCTCTCTCTCTCTCGCTCTCTCTCTCTCGCTCTCTCTCTCTTTATCTCGCTCTCTCTTTATCTCTCTCTTTATCTCTCTCCCTCTATCTCTCTCTACCTCTCTCTCTCTCTCTCTCTCTCTCTCTCTCTCCCTATCTTTATCTCTCTCTATCTCTCTCTCACTCTCTTTCTCTCTTTATCTCTCTCTATCTCTCTCTATCTCTCTCTATCTCTCACTCTCTTTCTCTCTCTCTCTCTCCCTCTCTTTATCTCTCTCTCTGTCTCTCTCTTTATCTCGCTTTCTCTTTATCTCTCACTCTCTTTATCTCTCTCCCTCTATCTCTATCTCTCACTCTCTCTTGCTCTCTCTCTCGCTCTCTCTCTCTTTATCTCGCTCTCTCTTTATATCTCTCCCTCTCTTTATCTCTCTCCCTCTATCTCTCTCTACCTCTCTCTCTCTCTCTCTCTCCCTCTCTTTCTCTTTATCTATCTCTCTCCCTCTCGCTCTCTCTCTCTTTATCTCTCTCTATATCTCTCTATCTCTCTCTATCTCTCACTCTCTTTCTCTCTTTCTCTCTCTATCTCTCCCTCTCTTTATCTCTCTCTCTCAATCTCTCACTCTCTTTCTCTCTCTCGCTCTCTCTCTCTCTCTCTCTCTCTCTCTCTCTTAATCTCGTTTTCTCTTTATCTCGCTCTCTCTTTATCTGTCTCTCTCTTTATCTCTCTCCCTCTATCTCTCTCTCTCTCTCTCTCTCTCTCTCTCTCTTCCCTCTCTTTATCTCTCTCTATCTATCTCTCTCTCTCTCTAATGATTTGTCATTGGTTGCTTTGTGTGCGTACCACCATGGTACGAAGTGTGCTCGCACAGTGCAAAGTGAAGCAAGTGAAGCTTGCACTGTACGAAGTGTGCGAAAAGTGCGGAGTGTGCTCGCAATGTGCGAAGTGTGCGAAAAGTCCGGACTGTGCTCGCAATGTGCGAAGTGTGCGAAAAGTCCGGACTGTGCTCGCACTGTGCGAAAAGTGCGCGCACTGTGCGGAGTGTGCGAAAAGTGCTCGCACTGTGCGAAGTGTGCGAAAAGTCCGGACTGTGCTCGCACTGTGCGAAAAGTGCGCGCACTGTGCGGAGTGTGCGAAAAGTGCCGAGTGCGCGCACAGTGCGGAGTGCGCGCACAGTGCGGAGTGCGCGCACAGTGCGTAGTGCGCGCACAGTGCGGAGTGCGCGCACTGTGCGAAGTGTGCTCGCACAGTACAAAGTGTGCTGTGCAGTGCGCACATTGAAGTGTGCTGTGCGCACAGTGCGCACTCGCGCACAATGCCCAACACTAATTGCTACCATTTTACATTTTATATCTGATTGTAAAAAAACCATTTCATTTGTGGAAAGATGGCACATATTCGCTTCAAACATATCTATCATCCACCTAGAGGAGTGGTATGTGGTACTTTCATCTATTTCACTAAAAGCCTTGCCGCTAATGTACATAACTGATCCTTCCATTTTTGCACTGGTATATTGAACTATATAATCATCGTGAGTTAAAAACCAATTGGATTGCTTACTGGGATAAAGAGTAATAATCGAATTAATGTGTGCAACTACACCATTACTTTTAGATTCAATGTAAGGAAAAGGTGAATTTTCACTGCTTGACGAGCGTGTTGGAATCTGTTCAGATATCCTGTTCGCCGTCTGCACCAAAACCTTATGTCCATTTCGTAGGGTTTTACCCACATCCTGTAATTTAGCTTCATAGCGATACGAAGAAAATTTAGGAAGTGGTCCAAATTTGTTCACATCTTCGAAAACATGCAATAAATTATGCACATTACTGGTTATCCGATGTTCCCCGTAAATAGTACCATACTGTACAACAAACTGTTTAAGCATAATATGTGCAGCTGGCCAATGTTCTTTGTAAGAATCAGAAGAGAATAGTCTTATCGCACTAAAGTATAACATGAAATGTTCATACTGTTCTTTTGTTAACACCTCCTTCGACACTATGAAACTAGCATAGTTCAAAAACATAATGAATTCACTGGCTTTCCAAAAACCGGTATCTTCAATACTACGCAATTTGCGGTGAAACTCTAAAGGAATTTCCACCTTGTCAAGAAAGTTATTGATCCTATCAATTGTTTCTTTACTCCATTTCGGACCACTACCTAACTTGCCGGATTTCCAGCCGTTTATTGACGTTCGTGTAACTCCGAAGTCAATCAGATGCAACAGATCTGCAATAATAACATTCTTGATGATATCGAAATGGAGAAGCTTAATAAGTGGCGTTGTTTCCCTGTGATGTTCGCCGTAGTTACAGTTCCTAAAGTTTTCGTGCGTTCTCGGCGGTGCGTCTATGTCGGGAAAACACATCACTCTTGCAGTTTTGTTGAATTTTCCTTCAACGGTACATTTCTGGCAACCATTTTTGTGATTGAAGTATGCTACTCCTGAAAAAAAAAGACAAAAAGAAAGGTAATATTAGTTATACATGTCACAATTTTGGCTGGACCGTAATGGACATCTTTTTTTAAATAAACATGTTGTCTTTTTTACTAGATTTTCAACAACCTACCTTTAATAAAAGCTCGTGCAGGTGAGTCAGCGATGAAAGCCCAAACGCGTACTGTGATCAGCTTATTGGCTATTACAATGCCAGTCTCCATTAATTCGTTGAGTTCATTTACTAGAGGTTCAAGGTATTCCTTCAGGCTTGCAGGTTTTGATTCTCCCAAAAAATTTCCAACCATTAATACTGGAACCTCGGGCATCTCTTCAATGCTCATTAATATTGGCCAAAACTGCTTACGAGAACTTTTGTGTAATGGCAGTCCATCGATGGAGAAGTTTAATGAAAATTTGTTGACTCTTGGTTGAACATTACCAAATTGTTTCACAAGAGCTGCTTTTATTCCTGGATACCAAAATTCTCCTCCTGCTATTTGCTTTATTTCTCGTCCACATTGCTTTGTTCTAAGCAGTGTTCGTGCATCTTTGGGCAGCTTGTAACTGGTTGTATCGCGTAATATTTCTAACCGTAGCAATAGACGATGCGCAATCTCAGATTGCGCATATATTTATCTGTCAAAAAGATATATCGTTTCCGCGAAGCCAACCCTGAGCTATAAACATCATTTGCATGCGTTGAGTTGTTTTGTTTTGGTTTCCGCCACAATTGAGCGAGTTAATTCGTGAGCAGCTTCATTTTCCAGCCATGAGTGATGATTTATCAAACAACGATCATAATTACAACCGGCGTCTTCAGCGAAACCGTCGGTGGTGGATGCGACCAGTTTTCTTCCGCAGAAGACAGGATGGAAATCGTCTGTTGGACGACATCAAGGTCGAAATGGTAAACGATACGATAAAAAATTTTATGCGGATGAAACACGAAGATTTCGATCGTCTTTATGCCTTGGTCGGTCCAGAAATAAGCCGCATGGATACAAATATGCGAGAAGCGATCACGGCCCAAGAAAGGCTTTTAATAACATTGCGGTATTTGGCAACGGGGGAGACATTTGCAAGTTTGCAATACTTGTTTCGGGTAAGTATGTTTTGTTTTTTTTCTTGTTTCGGCGGTCCGATTGGAGACGGTAGCTGCGTCGGTCTTTTCCATGGCAGCACCGTGGCAGCATCGAATCTCATTCAAACCGTCTCCTCGTACGCAGGACTGATAAAACTTTTTCGGACAAAAGCAAGTGAAGAGAAGTCAGCAATCGAAAACGATGCAAGAGCCTAATGTTGAACGAATTAAAATGAAATGTTCGGATTTTAATGAGTATTGTATAATTTTAGGTTTCTAAATCATCGATTGCCAAAATTGTAAAGGATGTGTGTGCTTGTTTAAATAAACATTTGCGGAGCTATGTAAAGGTATGTTTTTGTAATTTTTTTTATTTTATTTTTTATTGTGTTCCAGATCCCACTCCAGCATCGTCTGCCGCAAACGATTAGTGGCATCGTTTTGTTGGTCTGGTGGTAAATGGATTAACCATGCCCCCACCCACTGGCCAAACATGGACAAATAATTTTCCATCGCTGGAGTGGGTGCTGGGCTTGGTGCTGGGGTCGGTGCTGGGGTCGGTGCTGGGGTTTGTGCTGGGGTTGGTGCTGGAGTTGTTGTTGCTCGGATTGGTGCTGGGATCGGTACTGGAGTTCGTGCTGGGGTTGGTGCTGTAGTTGGTGCTGTAGTTCGTGCTGTTGTTGGTGCTGGATTTGGTGCTGGGATTGTTGGTGCTGGGATTGTTGGTGCTGGGATTGTTGGTTGGGGCGGAATTGAGGAATAGGAACAAGAAGGGATTGGGTGGGCTTGGGTGGAGGTGTCTTGTTCTAGGTCGTCATCGAACTGAAAAGAGAGATAAAAAATAATGAGATAGCATAATCAAAAAGTTACAAAATAAATAAGGTTGCATTGATATCCAACGACGAGCAATACATATGAGTTAAATTTATGAAATATATAATTAATTTATCTTTGTATGTGTTATTATCATTTCAGATGCCGTCCACAGCAGAAGAATGGAAGGAGAAATCAAAAAAGTTTGAACAAAGGTGGAATTTTCCGCATGCAATTGGGTCCATTGATGGCAAACACGTACAAGTGGAAAAGCCTAGTAATAGTGGATCAGAGTATTACAACTATCAACATTATTTCAGCATTGTTTTACTTGCGGTAGTAGATGCCGATTACAACTTTTTACATGCAGATATTGGAGGAAAAGGTGGAATATCTGACGGAGGTGTATTTAAAAACACACGCTTATACCAGAGGCTGGAAAACAACAGTTTGAATGTACCGGAACCTGAACCACTGCGAGTTCCATATGCAATGCGAGTACCTTACTTTCTTTTAGGCGATAAAGCGTTTGCTTTTACCAGGTACTGCATTCGACCATTTGGAGGCATGCATGCGGAAGGGACAATTGAAAGAGTTTTCAACAAACGTCACTCTCGTGCTCGAATGATCGTTGAAAATGTGTTCGGGATTTTAGCCAACCGTTTCCGCATTAATAAAAGCCCGATTCTGCTAGAGCCAGAAGATGCTAAAACGGTTATTATGACAACAATATATCTCCATAATTTTCTTCGACAGAGTGCTTCACGCAATACATACACTCGCCCTTCATCTTTTGACAGGGTCGTCAATGGGCGTTTTGTAGAAGGCGAGAGAGCTCCAGCTACAATGAGCGGACTACAAGGCATACCCTGTCGCACGCCAAACGACTTGTTGAATATACGTTTACACATTGCACATGATCTTAAGTATAATAACCAACTTAATCATTAATGCAATACAACTCTTTGTATGTGTCAATTATTAAGCTAATTAGTAGTTATTAAATCGTAGAATGTGCGTAGATTACATGCAATTATACATTATATGAATAATATGCTAACCCACATCGTCGTTAGTACACTTGTACCTTTGCATTGTCCACCCACCATTGTTTAGATGAAAGAATGGTTCAACGTGAATCACGCTTGGCAAGTTATTCAGATAAAACGATTTATTTGCGATCGTTTGAGAACGGTCCATATGAGGCTTCAACCCATGACGGGCATGTTGTTGCTGTGCCACAGGACCGCCCTTAACTCGCAGTGAAATATAAAATTTACAGATAAATAACAAAACAACTTACCGTATCGAGATGCGTGCCGTCCTTCATGGTATCATCGAGGAACCTCATCGCGTCGAAGGCGAACCATCTTGGGTGGAAGACGTCCTCAGCCGCTACGAATGATAAAATTATGTCATTGAACAATTTCATATTATTTTAAATTTGATTAGTACCTGCTCCGCTTTGCTGACTTTTACGCAGCTTGGACTTATAAGTCCTGTAGCTGGTCAGCAGCTTCCTCCACTGGTAGCTCGCCTCTTCGACGGTGAGGTCCAAGAGTCCACCAATCTCGGTCCACGCATCCCTTCGCCGAATACCGTTTTTGTAGAACTCCGACCGCTTTTGCCATAAAGCAGGCCGTCGTTCCACCTCGGCAATTAGCCGAAGGCTTTTCTCAACATTCTGGAAGCAAATCAATAATAAAAAAACGATTAATCTCGACTCTATTCATTCACCATCCCCATGACCCCGTTATTATTTTGATGGCCCGGAAGATGCAGCAGTTTTCTTCCATTATCAGTCCTCTAACTCGGGAGAGCTGTAATATAAAATATTTAAATATACATAAACGTTCCTGTAAAAATAAGAAAGTTTTTTTTAATCGCAGCGGCAACAGCAATAGCTTCCATTGTAGCAGTTGGGGTAGAGGTTGCAGCAAAAATGGTGCAGGAAAGCAGGGCCAGCAGGAATAGTTGGTATTCCGAAATATAAGAAAGATTTCCTGTTGGAAGAAGACCAAAACCGCATAACCTACATTCCAGAATTCCAAACGATTATTAGTGTATGCGGACTAATAAGAAACATAACATCCCGTGGTACAGCCAGGTCAGTTCTCAAAGAGCTGCAATGTACAAATAAAACATTTCAGTTCAATGGTTTATTCCTGTAACAATAAAGACTAGCTAGGTACATTAAATTAGTACAATTTTTACAATTTACTATTTTTACAATTTAATTTTTTTACAATTTTTGCAATCTACAATTTTTACAATTTGACTTTTTAACAATCTACAATTTTTACAATTTTTTTTAATAAACTGCAAAGCAGCTGTCGTTTAAAAAAATTGCCGGTAGCTGGAGAAGCAGCAGCGGTGTTGTTTTTTTTCCAAGCCGGAAAATAATCTAAATTTAATAATAATTCAATTGTTGCCCATATTTCTAAATTTCTTTAGTATAACCGCATACACAAATCACAAACACTGAACATATATCATTTAAGGAAAAATAAAGCTACAAAAAAAACCCAAGCATTGCTTCCACTAAAAAAACACCGGTATAAAAAACAGAATGATTATATATTTACCAATTTTATATAGTTCCGGCGATTCGGCACGTTCGGCGATTCGTTCTCCATGGCTGTAATCAAAATTTAATTAGATTTTTGGCTCAAAAATCAACGCTCATCTCATATTTTTTCGTTTCAATACCTACCGCTATATGTAAACAAACGTATTAATCCAAGATTGCGCTAAGATTGCGCATGAATTTTCGAGATTTATATGTCCGAGATATATAAATATTTTTTGACAGATAAATATATCAAATCGGGCCGTTTGACAGATAAATATATGCGCAATCTGAGATTGCGCATCGTCTATTGCTACGGTAACAGTCCGTTGAGAGCCGTATGCGTCTGATACGTTTTCAAAGCCCAAATTCTGAGTCGTTCCGCCATCGCCTCACTGTTCTATGTTTTCTATGTTCTATGTTACTCTTCTATGTTTTCGGTGTCGTCTATATTTTCATAACTTTCTATATTGTCACACTCGTCGAAAATTATCCAATCACCAATGTATTCTTCTTCAACGATCTGCTCTTCAACTGGGTAGCTGATACATTCTTGGTCACTTGTTGACGGAATATTTGAAACACTAGGGATCTCTGCATCCGGCGATGCCATATTTTGGCTCTGTAGGTCATCGGACCTACTGCTGCTACTATCGTCAAACGTTTCTGCTTCGTATCGCTTGTTCATATTTTTGATTATTTTATACATCGAACCCGTTTCGCGCATCCTTTTATCTGAACCTTTTGGCACTCCCATCCTGTTTTCCGAACATGCTCCACGCTTCCTTTTTTCAGAATCACGATTTTCACTATTTTCACTGTTCTCAGTTTCACGGTTATCAATTTCACGATTCTCCATAGTTAAAATCCAGGCAAAATACAGTATTCGTAAGCTCCCAAAATATATCTTCAGTCTAACTTATTACAATTTGACTACACAAAAATGTTTAAAGGGAATACGAATGTTCAACTCCTTATGAAGTGACTGCCCGAATACAATTGACAGATGTACAGTATGTGTTTGTTTTTATAAGCACGATAAAAGGTAAAACAATCGATATACCGATACTTTGACAGGTATTTTTTATGACAAGGTAAGGATACTAACCGATACTTTGTTAGGTAAAAATATATAACTAAGGAAAAATAAACATCGTACCCTTATTCGTGTACCAGAGTTTTTATATGATACGACAAACCAGGTACCAGAGGGGTACAAATAACACGTTTTTAACAACAACAACAAACAATATGTAATGTACAACAAGTAACAAACAAAAACTCACGTTACTTTTTCTTACCTTTGTTCACAAACACTGCACTTTCTTAAAACGTAGTTGCACACTCCTTAAATCATTTCACATATTTCACAAAACATTATATAACTAGCAAAACTTTAAATATCGAAAGCTAAAATAAACACTATTGAAAACACTTGTTTCACGCAGACGCTAGTGGATTAAAGATAGAAAATTTTCGAAGTGTCAACTTGTCTGCGTCGCTGAAAATTTATTCACGAAAGTCAGAGTGAGAAAGCTCGGGGTACTGCGATCAAAAGTTGTAAAAGCGAGACGGAGGAACGCACATGCAACGACGAGCACACCAAACTGAGCGCGCAGGCTGAAAGTGAACGCACACATTCACACATGTGTAGTTGTGTGAGTGCAAAAACTGTGTAGAAACCAAAACACGCTCTCGCCTCCGAGCAATTCCGCGTATTTCCAGCCGTCTCCCCCTGCTTCTACATGCCCCTCGCCTGAAAGACGCACACTTTTACATTCTCTTTGCTAGTAGGGAACAGCGCGAGCGAGCGTTCTTTACAGCGAGAGCGCCTCGTGTATTTTAAAGGCAAGCAAGAGAGCGCATTCTCTCCGTGGTAGCGCTCCATCCGCCATTTTTAATTTCGAGCCCAAAACAACGGACTTTGGATCCGACTTCGGGCCGGACCCCCACCGCGTGTTTCTACCTACCCCTCGCCTGAAAATTTCGTTCTCTTTGTCTGTCGGGAAGAGCGAGGATCTCACACACAGATGTAACAATAACCCATCATCGCAATGACGGGAGCAATCGGTCATGGGGGGTTGGTGGAGTGCGAGTGTGTCTCTCAAGCTCAGAGTGGATTTTTGCTTAACACCTCAACGATGGGAGCGTTCAGGGGTGGAGACGTATGGAAGTGTGCGATTGTGTCGCATGATTGCTCGCAAGTGTAGAGCGGGGGTAGCGAGAGGCAGAGTATACAGGCGATTTCTGCCAAGAGGGTGCTATCGAGAATGATTTGACCGCGCTAGAGAACACTTTTTCAATACAAAAAAAAAACCGTTTGCAACGTGACAATGCCAGATGGGTATGATACAAGCTGTCGCACCGTTGCAAAAACCTTCACTACCCCCCCCAAACAGCATTATCGCGCGTTTTTTATGTGTATCTATCATTTTTCTCATTCTAACATTCACAAAATTTTTCATTCTGCCTCGCTCTTCTGGGTGTTGGTCTGTATTTGCTTGCGACTTGGCTGTGTCGCATCAACGATTCGCATGTTTCATTTAGCTCATCCCTTTCCATCGTTGGAGAGAAACTCTTGCGTCTCGCTTTTCTGGGACTTGTCCAAATTCGCTTGCTACACCAATCGTTCACGCAAGCGTTCTCCTCTCGCCCGCTCTTTGTATCATTGTACAGGTACTCCCCGATATACGCTATCAATGCGTACCGGAGGCAATAGCGTATCTCGAATATACAATAGCGAAAGTCGAATTTCGAGGTTTTCAGTCAAATTATAACTAATATCCGTATAACTTTGCATGAAGTGGTAGGTTTTAGCCACTAAATTAGTTATTTGATCTAATTTCAACTGAATTTTTCAATTTTATACCATTTGAAATGGTTTTTAATATTCAACCAAAAGGGAATTTATTTTGCATTTGACATTCGATTTCTAAAATTAGTACTACTTGTTCAAAGAACTGTCAAATTTAGAAAAAAAGCGTATAGCGAAATCGTGTATATCGAGTATGGCGTATATCGGGGAATACCTGTATAGCCACACGAGGAAGGCGCTGCTTCGCGTTCACATGAAAATGTGGTAGTGTGAAATCAAGTTTGCAAACGGTAGGACGCGTCGGTGTGTGTCCGTTTTTTTCTCTCGTGAAACCAGTACGGAAAAACTATTTGGTAAGTACAGTTTTTAATAAAGGGTTATATCAATCTTTATCAAACTGAATTGTATTGATAATTGTGATATAAAATCAATTTCGTTTTTTTTTTAAAGAAATCGTAACACACGCACGAACGGAAGTGAGCACGGACCACAACAGAAGCAATATTCAATTGGTTGGTAAGTATTGTGCTTGACGTTAAATTGAACAGCTGTTGGCAAAATAGTTAATATTTCCTTCTATCCCTAGGAGTGCCGAAAACAGAACAGGAGAGGAAAGAAGGCAGGAACGATCCGATCCTCCAACGTGCTAGCGCCTGGTAGAGGAGAAGCGGCAGGAAGGTAGAGACGAACATCCAGCTCGCTAGTGCAGCACGTGGGAGCAGCAAGAGGGAAGCAAGCAGGACGCGTACACACCATTCGACGAAGGCAAAGCTGGAGGAAAGGAAGAACGAGGAGAGAAGGCAGGCAAGACGGGTACGTGTGTATCCCGCACCGGTTTTTGGCAGTGTGAACCCAACCGGCATTATCGCGCGATTTTTATGTGTATCTATCATTTTTCTCATTCTAACATTCAGAAAATTTTTCGCTCTGTCTTGCTCTTCTGGGTGTTGGTCACTTTTTGCTCGCAACTTGGCTGTGTTTCACCAACCATCCTCATGTTGCATATGGTTCTTCTCTTTCCATCGTTCGAGAGAAACTCTTGTGTCTCGCTTTTCTGGGACTTGTCCAATTTCGCTTGCTACACCAAGCGTTCACGCAAGCGATCTTCTCTCGTCCGCTCTTTGTATCATCTTGCAGGTACTCCCCGATATACGCTATTAATGCGGACCGGAGGCAATAGCGTATCTCGAATATTAGCAAATGTCGAGTTTTCAGTCAAATTATAGCTAATTTTCGTATAATTTTGCTTGAAGTGGTAGGATTTACCACTTAATTAGTTATTTGATCTGATTCAACTGAAGATTACAATTGTACACCTTTTGAAATGGCTTTTAATATTTGATCAAAAGGGAATTTATTTTGAATTTGATATTCGATGTGTCAAATTAGTACAATTTGCTCAAAGAACTTTCAAATTTAGAAAAAAAGCTTATAGCGAAATCGCGTATATCGAGTATGGCGTATATCGGGGAATACCTGTATAGCCACCAGAGGAAGGCGCTGCTTCGCGTTCACATGAAAATGTGGTAGTGTGAAATCAAGTTTGCAAGCGGTAGGCTACGTCGATGCGTGCCCGTTTTTTTCTCTCGTGAAACCAGTACGGAAAAACTATTTGGTAAGTACAGCTTTTAATAAAGGATTATATCAATCTGTATCAAACTGAATGGTATTAATAATTGGTGATATCAAATCAATTTCGTTTTCCATAGCAAATCGTAACACACGCACAAACGGAAGTGAGCACGGACCACGATAGAAATAATTAATTGGTTGGTAAGTATCATGCTTCGCGTTAAATGGAACAGCGGTTTTCAAAATAGATAATATTTCCCTCTTTCACCAGCAGTGCCAAAAACAAAAGGACAGGAGAGGCAGGAACGATCATTCAACGCGTTAGCGCCGGACGAAGGAGAAGCGGCAGGAAGGCAGGAACGATCCTCCAACGTGCTAGCGCCTGGTAGAGGAGAGGCGGCAGGAAGGTAGGGACGATTATCCAGCACGCTAGCGCAGCATCTGGGAACAGCGAGGGGGAGGCAAGCAGGAAGAATTTTTAACGCGTGCACACCATTCGACGAAGACAACGCTGGATGAAAGGAAGAACGAGGAGAGAAGGCAGGCAAGACGGGTACGTGTGTATTCCGCACCGGTTTTCGGCAGTGTGAATTGTGTGAGTATGTAAATTTGTATGTGCGAGTAAGAAGGTAAAATAAAGAGCGTAAGCATGTACGGAATCGACAAATGAGAGAAAGAGCTTTGTAGGGAGAATGAAGAGAATGAAAGAAATTGAGAAGGGATGTAGCATACATAAACCAAATGTATGATACACGCTGTCGCACGATTTCAAAAACCTTCTCTATAGTTCTGCTATCGAGAACGATTTGACCGCGCTATAGAGAACACTTTTTCTATACAAAAAAAACCGCTTGCAACGTGACAATGTCGGTTGGGAAATGTGAGTATTGAAAAGTGTATGTGTGAGTAGAAGTAAAGAGGTAAAATAAAGAGCGAATGTGTGGAATGGGAAAATGAAAGAGAGTCTGTGTTTGTTTTGGGAGAGAGGAGAGAATGAAAGAAATTGAACAATAATGTAGCATACAGAAACCACATGTATGATACACGCTGTCGCACCGTTGCAGAAACGTGCTCTTTAGTGCTGCTAATGAGCACGATTTG
This sequence comes from Anopheles coluzzii, assembly GCF_943734685.1. Lineage (NCBI taxonomy): Eukaryota > Metazoa > Arthropoda > Insecta > Diptera > Culicidae > Anopheles > Anopheles coluzzii. Next base: position 80,682,471 of record NC_064670.1, on the reverse strand, counting down.
AGAATGTTTTGAGCCCGTTTTTTCTCATACAAAATTGTAAAATGTCGCGCGATAATGTCGGTTGGGCCAGGACAACCCAACCAGCATTATCGCGCGATTTTTATGTGTATCTATCATTTTTCTCATTCTAACATTCACAAAATTTTTCTTTCTGCCTCGCTCTTCTGGGTGTTGGTCTGTATTTGCTTGCGACTTGGCTGTGTCGCATCAACGATTCGCATGTTTCATTTAGCTCATCCCTTTCCATCGTTGGAGAGAAACTCTTGCGTCTCGCTTTTCTGGGACTTGTCCAAATTCGCTTGCTACACCAATCGTTCACGCAAGCGTTCTCCTCCCAACCGACATTGTCACGTTGCAAGCGGTTTTTTTTGTATAGAAAAAGTGTTCTCTATAGCGCGGTCAAATCGTTCTCGATAGCAGAACTATAGAGAAGGTTTTTGAAATCGTGCGACAGCGTGTATCATACATTTGGTTTATGTATGCTACATCCCTTCTCAATTTCTTTCATTCTCTTCATTCTCCCTACAAAGCTCTTTCTCTCATTTGTCGATTCCGTACATGCTTACGCTCTTTATTTTACCTTCTTACTCGCACATACAAATTTACATACTCACACAATTCACACTGCCGAAAACCGGTGCGGAATACACACATACCCGTCTTGCCTGCCTTCTCTCCTCGTTCTTCCTTTCATCCAGCGTTGTCTTCGTCGAATGGTGTGCACGCGTTAAAAATTATTCCTGCTTGCCTCCCCCTCGCTGTTCCCAAGTGCTGCGCTAGCGTGCTGGATGATCGTCCCTACCTTCCTGCCGCCTCTCCTCTACCAGGCGCGTTCCTGCCTTCGCGAGCACGTTGGGGGATCGTTCCTGCCTTCCTGCCGCTTCTCCTTCGTCCGGCGCTAACGCGTTGAATGATCGTTCCTGCCTCTCCTGTCCTTTTGTTTTTGGCACTGCTGGTGAAAGAGGGAAATATTATCTATTTTGAAAACCGCTGTTCCATTTAACGCGAAGCATGATACTTACCAACCAATTAATTATTTCTATCGTGGTCCGTGCTCACTTCCGTTCGTGCGTGTGTTACGATTTCTTTAAAAAAAACGAAATTGATTTTATATCACAATTATCAATACAATTCAGTTTGATAAAGATTGATATAACCCTTTATTAAAAACTGTACTTACCAAATAGTTTTTCCGTACTGGTTTCACGAGAGAAAAAACGGACACACACCGACGCGTCCTACCGCTTGCAAACTTGATTTCACACTACCACATTTTCATGTGAACGCGAAGCAGCGCCTTCCTCGTGTTCCTATACAGGTATTTCCCGATATACGCCATACTCGATATACACGATTTCGCTATACGCTTTTTTTCTAATTTTGACGGTTCTTTGAACAAGTAGTACTAATTTTAGAAATCGAATGTCAAATGCAAAATAAATTCCATTTTGGTTGAATATTAAAAACCATTTCAAATGGTATAAAATTGAAAAATTCAGTTGAAATTAGATCAAATAACTAATTAAGTGGCTAAAACCTACCACTTCATGCAAAGTTATACGGATATTAGTTATAATTAGACTGAAAACCTCGAAATTCGACTTTCGCTATTGTATATTCGAGATACGCTATTGCCTCCGGTACGCATTGATAGCGTATATCGGGGAGTACCTGTACAATGATACAAAGAGCGGGCGAGAGGAGAACGCTTGCGTGAACGATTGGTGTAGCAAGCGAATTTGGACAAGTCCCAGAAAAGCGAGACGCAAGAGTTTCTCTCCAACGATGGAAAGGGATGAGCTAAATGAAACATGCGAATCGTTGATGCGACACAGCCAAGTCGCAAGCAAATACAGACCAACACCCAGAAGAGCGAGGCAGAATGAAAAATTTTGTGAATGTTAGAATGAGAAAAATGATAGATACACATAAAAATCGCGCAATAATGCTGGTTGGGCTCTCGCCCACTCTTTGTATCATTGTACAGGTACTCCCCGATATACGCTATCAATGCGTACCGGAGGCAATAGCGTATCTCGAATATTCAATAGCGAAAGTCGAATTTCGAGGTTTTCAGTCAAATTATAACTAATATCCGTATAACTTTGCATGAAGTGGTAGGTTTTAGCCACTAAATTAGTTATTTGATCTAATTTCAACTGAATTTTTCAATTTTATACCATTTGAAATGGTTTTTAATATTCAACCAAAGGGAATTTATTTTGCATTTGACATTCGATTTATAAAATTAGTACTACTTGTTCAAAGAACCGTCAAATTTAGAAAAAAAGCGTATAGCGAAATCGTGTATATCGAGTATGGCGTATATCGGGGAATACCTGTATAGCCACACGAGGAAGGCGCTGCTTCGCGTTCACATGAAAATGTGATAGTGTGAAATCAAGTTTGCAAGCGGTAGGACGCGTCGGTGTGTGTCCGTTTTTTCTCTCGTGAAACCAGTACGGAAAAACTATTTGGTAAGTACAGTTTTTAATAAAGGGTTATATCAATCTTTATCAAACTGATTTGTATTGATAATTGTGATATAAAATCAATTTCGTTTTTTTTAAAGAAATCGTAACACACGCATGAACGGAAGTGAGCACGGACCACAACAGAAGCAATATTCAATTGGTTGGTAAGTATTGTGCTTGACGTTAAATTGAACAGCTGTTGGCAAAATAATTAATATTTCCTTCTATCCCTAGGAGTGCCGAAAACAGAACAGGAGAGGAAAGAAGGCAGGACCGATCCGATCCTCCAACGTGCTAGCGCCTGGTAGAGGAGAGGCGGCAGGAAGGTAGAGACGAACATCCACCTCGCTAGTGCAGCACGTAGGAGCAGCAAGAGGGAAGCAAGCAGGACGCGTACACACCATTCGACGAAGGCAAAGCTGGAGGAAAGGAAGAACGAGGAGAGAAGGCAGGCAAGACGGGTACGTGTGTATCCCGCACCGGTTTTAGGCAGTGTGAATTGTGTGAGTATGTTAATATGTATGTGCGAGTAAGAAGGTAAAATAAAGAGCGTAAGCATGTGCAGAATGGACAAAAGAGAGTAAGAGTCTTTGTAGGGAGAATGGAGAGAATGAAAGAAATTGAACAATAATGTAGCATACATAAACCAAATGTATGATACACGCTGTCGCACCGTTGCAGAGACGTGCTCTTTAGTGCTGCTAATGAGCACGATTTGAGAACGTTTTGAGCCCGTTTTTTCTCATACAAAATTTCAAAATGTCGCGCGATAATGTCGGTTGGGAATCGCATGGCAATCGGATTGAACGCGCAACATTTTCCATACAATCCGTAGTGTTGCGTTTTCTTCGCGCCAACTTTGCCTGTATTTTCAATGAGCCAAGCGATTTTACCCCCTCCTACACGCATTGTATCCTACAGCACGCTTGACGCGGCAACGTTCACCACATACACACACACATCTCCACACTCAGGGTACGACATCTTCCCTGTTGCTGTTCTGGACTCAGACAAAATTTGTGTTGCTACACTTATTGTTCAAAAAAGTAGTAGCTCTTAGGATCTGAATTTACAAACAAATATCAAAATGTTATGTTCTGCTAATGATATTGCACTAAATTTAATTGCACTACATTAAGTTTTTACATATCTTTCGTAAAAGTTCGTCAGAGTATGAAAATGTCGACTCAATTTGTCATGAATAACTTGAATTTTAAGATTTTCGCGCATAAAATTATGACGCGCGCCGTCTGTGCGGCGGCGTAAGTCGCTACTCGTATAGCCGTCTCGCTTCTTCTTGTGTGTGCTTTACCGTTGCTCACCGCTTCAAGAACATTGCTGCTCACACACACGTCAGTCTGTGGCAAACAATTGGAGGGGGAGGATGTGTCGGTTTGCTCCAGAAATCGTGCGTGATTTTGGTGTTCTGGATTTGGTTCCATGCCTGTTTGTTTTGGTGAATTTGAAAAGGTAAGAATCGTCAACCGATGTAAAAGTGTGAGAGTAAGATGATGCTGATGGTGACTGATGCTTTTCTTTGTTTCTTTTCCTGCTTTCATCCACTGATGGCGTCGAGCATCGTCGAGGATGTGATCGAATGCGGAATATTCTAAACGAGGAGCTTCATTCCGGATTTTGTTTGCAATAAGGTAAGTTATGATAACACACAAAGCATACCAAAAAAGAGTGAGTAATCTTATTCTTAACTTTCATTTCTTCAACAGCGCTGAACTCATCCTCCAGCTTACAACGAACGGTCAACGGATGAGGAAGGAGAGGAGGGACGGCAAAGGTACACGCACAAACGTGTACACCTCAGCCTTGTCGGAGAACGAGAACACGGGAGGGGGAGACCGGCAACGTAGGTTCGATACGTTCTTCATTTACGCTCCCTCGTGCGTTCGTGCGTGCGTGCACGCGCGCATCTGTGTGTGTGTGTGTGTGTGTGTGCATGCCTGCGTGCGTGGCTGTGTGTGTTTTTGCCGCTTCGCTTAACGAGATCCTACGGGATCACCTTGTGAAAAACACCAAGAGAGGGGGAGGGGTAGGTGTATGTGTATGTGTGTGTATGTGTGCTTGCATGCGTACGTGGTTGTGAGTGTGTTTTTTGCTGTTTCGCGATCTCCTACGGAATCAAAAGGGGGTGGGGGGGAAACACGAGGGGGGGGAGGAGTGAGGTGTGTGTTTGTGTGCTAGCCAGCATGCGTGTGTGTGTGTTTTTGCGTTCGCGTTCTCTTACGGGATCACCTTGCGAAAAACACCATGGGGAGGAGAAGGTGTGTGTTTGTTTTCTCTTCTTTGTCGTTTCGCACTCTCCCGTGGGTCTCCTTGTGTGCGTTAGTTTTTTTGTTTTTCAAGAAGAAAAAAAAATACTTCGAAAAATACCAGTGGGGAGGGTGTGTGTATGAATGAAAGAATGTGCTTAGAAAAAGAAAGTAGAAAATAAAAAAAATATTGAACAACGGATTCGTAAGTGTGTTTGAACTCATTGCTATCCGAAAAAAGCGAGGGGGGGCTCTTGAAATGTAGTACACATGTATGCAACATGTATCGTGTCGCCGCGACGGTGTATCTCGCTCAATCCGTTAAGCCTGAAAAGTGCTTCTATCGGATCGTCTAATCGGGCGCCATTTAATCAATCCGTTAGCGAAAAGTCGCATGGATTTTGGTACCGGGGTATACCCAACCGACATTATCGCGCGACATTTTTAAATTTTGTATGAGAAAAAACGGGCTCAAAACGTTCTCAAATCGTGCTCATTAGCAGCACTAAAGAGCACTTCTCTGCAACGGTGCGACAGCGTGTATCATACATCTAGTTTCTGTATACTACATTATTGTTCAATTTCTTTCATTCTCTCCATTCTCCCTACAAAGACTCTTACTCTCTTTTGTCCATTCTGCACATGCTTACGCTCTTTATTTTACCTTCTTACTCGCACATACATATTTACATACTCACACAATTCACACTGCCTAAAACCGGTGCGGGATACACACGTACCCGTTTTGCCAGCCTTCTCTCCTCGTTCTTCCTTTCCTCCAGCTTTGCCTTCGTCGAATGGTGTGTACGCGTCCTGCTTGCTTCCCTCTTGCTGCTCCCACGTGCTGCACTAGCGAGCTGGATGTTCGTCTCTACCTTCCTGCCGCTTCTCCTCTACCAGGCGCTAGCACGTTGGAGGATCGGATCGTTCCTGCCTTCTTTCCTCTCCTGTTCTGTTTTCGGCACTCCTAGGGATAGAAGGAAATATTAACTATTTTGCCAACAGCTGTTCAATTTAACGTCAAGCACAATACTTACCAACCAATTGAATATTGCTTCTGTTGTGGTCCGTGCTCACTTCCGTTCGTGCGTGTGTTACGATTTCTTTAAAAAAAACGAAATTGATTTTATATCACAATTATCAATACAATTCAGTTTGATAAAGATTGATATAACCCTTTATTAAAAACTGTACTTACCAAATAGTTTTTCCGTACTGGTTTCACGAGAGAAAAAACGGACACACACCGACGCGTCCTACCGCTTGCAAACTTGATTTCACACTACCACATTTTCATGTGAACGCGAAGCAGCGCCTTCCTCGTGTGGCTATACAGGTATTCCCCGATATACGCCATACTCGATATACACGATTTCGCTATACGCTTTTTTTCTAAATTTGACGGTTCTTTGAACAAGTCGTACTAATTTTAGAAATCGAATGTCAAATGCAAAATAAATTCCCTTTTGGTTGAATATTAAAAACCATTTCAAATGGTATAAAATTGAAAAATTCAGTTGAAATTAGATCAAATAACTAATTACGTGGCTAAAACCTACCACTTCATGCGTAGTTATACGGATATTAGTTATAATTTGACTGAAAACCTCGAAATTCGACTTTCGCTATTGTATATTCGAGATACGCTATTGCCTCCGGTACGCATTGATAGCGTATATCGGGGAGTACCTGTACAATGATACAAAGAGCGGGCGAGAGGAGAACGCTTGCGTGAACGATTGGTGTAGCAAGCGAATTTGGACAAGTCCCAGAAAAGCGAGACGCAAGAGTTTCTCTCCAACGATGGAAAGGGATGAGCTAAATGAAACATGCGAATCGTTGATGCGACACAGCCAAGTCGCAAGCAAATACAGACCAACACCCAGAAGAGCGAGGCAGAATGAAAAATTTTGTGAATGTTAGAATGAGAAAAATGATAGATACACATAAAAATCGCGCGATAATGCTGGTTGGGTAGTTCTGCTATCGAGAACGATTTGACCGCATTATACAGAACACTTATTCAAGACACAAAAAACCGGTTGCAACGTGACAATGTCGGTTGGGCTGTAGAGCTGTCACTTTCATATCCCTTACCGTATTAATACACGATGCGCAATCTCAGATTGCGCATATATTCGTTTTATCAAAACATATGTCATTTCGCGTAGCCAACCCTGAGCTATAAACGTCATTTCCATACAATTTCAGATTGCGCCAAGATTGCGCATAAATTTTCAAGATTATATGTCCGAGATATATACATATTTTTTGACAGATAAATATATTGTAAGCTTTTAGTCGGAGCTTATCTTTATTATTCACAACTAATTAACAACGTATTAATCGATCCGAATCGGCGGATGGTTGCGAGAGAAGTGAACGAGCGATCGGCGCATCCGATCGCTGCTTCCTCGTTCGTCCTGCACTAAACTGGTCTAATATCTGTCAACTCAACTTACTCTATACCACAAGGTGATGTCCACTTAAGGTGGTGAATATGACAGCGACGTTGAGATTGCGGCATCTGATGTGCAGATGGCGCTGATCACCACATATATCAAACCGATCCGTTTCACAGATAAATATATGCGCAATCTGAGATTGCGCATCGTCTATTGCTACGGTTAGACTGCAACTTGGATCTTTCTAATCTGATAAACAAACGGTTTTTGAAAAAATATGCTTTTTTCAACTAATTTATGTATTAAACAGCTTGAGGAATGATTATTTGCTACTGTTTCGTCGCGAATAGTTTTCGGATAAAGTTTCCTTTTCTTTCGAGGATTTTTGCTGCTAATAATTACCGAAGCCGTTGTAATAAATTGCTGGTAATGAAGAGAGGGAAAAAGCCTTTTCGCCCTCTATTTATTAATTCAAGATCGATAGAGATGTCTACATAAATGATAGACCGTGCGCGGATGTGATCCGATCCGCAGTTCAAATCTACACGATTCGCGTAAGATGTTAATCGTGATTTTATTATTTTTAGGAGCGAACGAAATTGTTGAGCCGTCATGGTTTGCATATGATAGTGGAAACACCATGAATACCGTAAGTAATCTTTTTCGACAATCATTAAGCCAAACATTATCTTCCGACAATTGGATGGATGACTCGATAAAGAGGCTTGAACAAATCCTAGGAAAGGCTATGAAAGTTGAAAAGATCTGCGTACTTACATGCTTGCAAATGTTATAACGTATCCGTAAATATTGTTCATAAGGATTGGTATCAAGGCATGTGAAAAATGGTGTGCCTGTCTTTAAAATTCTTTTCGTTGTTTTGTTTCCTGTTGTTCCTTAATTTTCCATTTACGGTAAATGCACCTATAGTGGTGGTAGTACCAATAGTGGTGGTATTGCACTAAAATTTGGTTCATACGGCAAATTACAAGTAATTAATTTATTTACGTTAGTGTGAAATGTTCTTTAGCCTTTTACAAAGGGTTTAAAACTAAAATGGGGCCATTTTGTTACTAAGTGACCGAAAAATTCATTATTTTGTGAAATGTGTCAACATTTTTCCAAAATCCTTAGGAAAAAACTCGTTTTTTTGTTAACATTCTAAATAACCACATAACCACGCAATTACTAGGTTTTCAACATAACTGTTATGAAATGTTATTGTTTTACTAAAATTATTCGCCTTTTGGCCATATTTAGGCATTTTTAAGTGTTTTTTAGCATAGTGCCTTCAAAGGTACACAAAACAGGCATGTTCTTATATTGGTTCTAGTTATAAAATCAATAAAAACAGTTCGTTTTAGATGTTTTCGCGGATATTTTTGACATGTCGTACTGTTTTCACTGAAATAAGCAACAGAAATGAGTTTTATGTAGATAATTTACCAAAAACAGGCCAAAATTCGCTTATATGGCTGAATGAAAAATTGACTTCAAATCAAGCACACTCTTCCGGGTGTAGGTTGACGACAGGTGTGATGCAGTACTTTAGTCAATAGTTTCATCGATCAAATTTATAAATTTTTTACGATCAAATTACGCAAGAAACCTATATTATGGCAGTAATCCTTGCTATTCATACAAAAACAGCTTCAAAACTAAGTATCATTGATATTCTACACCGTTTTTGATGCATCTTTGTTTACCACCACTATAGGAACACAATAAGACGACTGTAAGAACCATACCACCATCATAGGTACAACGAAGCAGTCACAAGCATTTGTATTTTTTCGTAAATGTGATGTATTGCATGGTAAAAATGGTTGTGATTGCGAAGATAAAACATATTCCAATTGCTATGTGTTAAAATATTCAGAAAATGTCCTTCTGACACTTTAAATCCATTAAAACACATCGGTACCACTACAAATTGCACCACTATTGGTACATTTACCCTAGTAATGTGAGGAACACATTGAGTCTTGTAAAAAAAATATATTTTTCTTAATCAACCTAACACGTCTATCGCTGGTGAGTTACAAATCTGAACTGACTGCGAGCATCCAAATGACTGCCCACGCCCGAAGGCAGAACCTATGGCATACGATTCGATCTTTACCATTAACATGAGAGGGACAGGGTTTATACCCCGAAGGTACCCTAAAGGTGTGCATGCTTCACCCATCAGGCTCTAAAGGCAAGGATAAGGCAAAAGAGACACAGAAAAGTTTCCTCACGGCTACACATATCCTTTTGATGCGTTGTCTATGCGTCTCGCTTGGTATCACAGCGGCATACGGCAGGTAAGCAGTACAAATGCTGTTACATGATACGCACGCATGTTTAACGAACGCATAGGCGCAGAATTGTTCATGATTTTGTATGAATTTGGCTGTTTTGGACCATACGTGTAGGCGCTTGCACTTAAACTCCCTAGTCCTAACTAGATCGAGCCTAAGGCTATTGCGCCGATGCTTCACGATGTCATTTTCGAGCGGATGTTCCACGACAGTGGTCTTCGGGCGGATGCTCCACTTCGGGTAGATGCTGGTAGTCAGTGCAGAACCATGGGAGATTACTACGATGATCTTGTGGTGTGGTTCTTGTGATAGGTAGTCGATGTCTGCTTTGCTTCCCTTTAGCTGGAACTACACCCTATGTGTGTAACATAAGTATATGCTGAGCAATGTTTTGTGATTATGATTTAATCTCAGACATTTCTAAAACTATACTAAAGCACTTAAGTAGCTAGACGTTAAAAAGTGTGTCTATGTTATGTCTTTGTTATCTTTGGTTTCTTTATTAGACACGTAACAAGATAGCAGGATAATAATGTAATAATACGTAATAATTGCTTCGAATGCCGCTCTGTCTCGATTTTGAGCTTTCGAGCCTTTCTCTCAGCAGTCAGAATGATCCTCGTAATCGGTATTTTTCCGGTACGCTCGGTTCGTCAACTGCAGTATAATTGTTTACTATAGAAAGAGCGCGTGAGTGGCTAATTGCATTCTTTTATTCCAAAACGATCATAGACGCAATACAAGCTTAAATACTATGCCGCTCGCCACCGTGTCCTACCTGTGCTCCTGCTCGACCGGTTGCTCCTTA